>NC_051177.1:147661259-147765765 GCF_013339695.2 Rhipicephalus sanguineus | reverse complement strand
CCTACTGTGACCTGAGCAAGGCTTTTGAGTAGTCAGCCACACACTGATTATGGTAAACTTGCGCAATTTGATGTTGACTTGTCGGTTGTGAATCTCCTGCAGAGCTATCTGCTCAATAGATATTGTTATGTAGCGGTAAATGGCCAAACGTCTTCTTGTATAAAATGACTAGTGGGGTCCCTCAAGGGTCAGTATTAGGCCCACTCCTATTTTTAATTTACGTTAATGATGTTTCTTTTGCCATTCGTAATTCTTCTTTCCTCTTGTATGCCGATGACATCAGATTTTTAAGGAAATTCATTCAGTTAACGACTGTCGCTTGCTGCAGTCAGATTTGCGCTCTTTTCCGAATGGTGCAACGCTAATAACCTTTCTCTGAATGCCTCGAAGACAAAATTCATGTCTATCACTCGCAAAACATCTAGCGTGTCATTTCAATACTCTGTCAATTCTGTGTCCTTATGCAAGGTTTATGAAATCAGTGATCTTGGTGTTGTTGTTGATAGCACGTTAAACTTTTCTGCTCACGCTAAGCGTGTTGCTTTGCGGGGTCTTCGCACCCTAGGCTGTGTTTGCAGATTGTCTAGAGAATTCCGTTCTCCTATGCCCTTCCGAAAATTGTACACCGCGCTATGTCTTCCTCAACTGGAGTATGCGTCCGTGATATGGAATGGCATTGCTCAATCCAGCGGTAACACCACTGAACGAGTCCAGAAAAAATTCCTTAGCATATATAACCATCGCTTTGCTAAAAAAATCTCGTTCAAATACTGCTGAATTATTATCATTGCCATCACTTCACTGCCGACGAAATCGTTCTGATCTCTTGTTTCTTTACAAGCTAGTCCACGGTATCATATCCTGCCCTGTACTTCTCAATTGTGTTAATTTTCGAATTCCGCGTAAGTTAACCAGAGAGAACAGACCGTTTCATGTACCCGCCTGCTTCTTCCAACACTCTACCGTTCACAGAATACAAAGTCTCTATAATGTTAATTTTCTTGATCTTGACATTTTTCATAGTCCACAATCATTGTTTTTATCCGAGCTTTGTACTGTTTTCACATAGTATGGCACAATGTACAAAGTCTTCCCTTCTCCGCCTTTCCGCATAGTTGTATATATGCAATCTATTTTTCATTCCCCTTCAATATTTCTCGTGTTGTCTTATTTTACTCCTCCCTTTTGTGTTCATTTCTCTTTGTCTACGTGTATTTGCTCTTTTTATTTCTGAAGACTGTCTGTATTGTATAGTTATTTTTATTGTTTTTTTTTTGCGTGCGCCTGCACAAAGACCTTACGGTTGTTCCTGGGCACGTTAAATAATAAATAAATAATTATTATTATTATTATATATTATTATTATATTAGTATTATTAGTAGTAGTAGTAGTAGTAGTAGTAGTAGTAGTAGTAGTAGTAGTAGTAGTAGTAGTCGTAGTAGTAGTAGTAGTAGTAGTAGTAGTAGTATAGTAGTAGCAGCAGTAGCAGTAATTTTTAGTTGGCGTGGGAATCGCAACGTGTGATTTATTCAGTGCGTGGAGCGCTTTTCGATCACGTATGCGCACAATATGTCTCTTTAAGTGAAATGGACCAATCACTGCGGTTGCTGTATACAGCTAATCACTATCCCCCACAGTGGTGTTCCTTCTTGTCCGGAACTCGCTCCGAGATCACGACTTGCCGCGTGACGTCACAAACTGCCGCGCATGCGCACACGCACGCGACACGGACGTGATCTCGTGCGCGGTTCGCACGCATTCTTCCCGCCCCCGAGGGCGCGCGTGACCCCGTTTCTATCTCGACACGTGACTCAGAGGAAAACAAAACAAGATTGCCGCAAGTCAGAACTGGAGCTGTCTCCGACAAAGCGGCACCGCGACCGCAGCTCAGCTGCATCGTGGCGGTCTTCGATTCCAAGAGAGCATCCTGACGTTCGAATTCTCATGGAGAGCGGCTCGTCACCGCAGAGTCGTTCTCGGCTCGTAGAGAATCGACGCGGATAAAGGAGAGCGCGTGGTTCGATCTCGTTCTTGTGGGCCCTGCGGCAGGCAGCGGGATCTCAACGTTTAGTTCCTGCAGACAACAAACAAAAAGATGCAAGAAAATAAGGCATTTAGCTTGTAGATGGTTGGAAGAGTTGGTGATGATTCATCTGGATGTTGCTCGTGGCTCGAACAGAATAAAGACGAAGAAAGGTACAGACCCTGACTCCTTATTAGGTCATTGTCAACGGGATGTCTGTTCCGCTGTGCAAAAATTCTTAATTGAATCAGTGCGGTTCTGATTTTGAACTTTTAAAATAGCATTAATGATTTATTCTAACTATTCTCTAATTAATTAGGCATTGAAGTCATATGTGACCACTTTTACCTATAAATTATTCGTTTCTTGGCCAATCCCCCAGAGTGGGTGTGAGTCATTCATAAAGGCCATCTGACAGTAAAAGTATGAAAGAGCACTCTCTCGAACTCTGTGCAAGCACAAACCAGCTAAACGTTTCACTTCTGTCAACAGTAAGAGGCAGGAAAGCGTGAGGGAATAGCAGTTACGCACCAGCTATCCGTGCGCTGTAAGTATTGTGTAGAAATGTAACTAGGCGTTTCAGGCACGTAGCCAGGATTTTTTTTCGAGGGGGGCCCAAGGCCTAATTATTCGAAAGAAAGTCTTTTCATGGCAAAAAGAAAGAAAAGTTGCCCGGGAACATAAAAGGCTGGACGAATTTCGGGAAGGGGGGGGGGGGGGCCGCCGCCCCCCCCCCCTTTCCTACGTGCCTGAGGCGTTTCCAATCGGGGACTTTCGGCTACCAAGAACCTTCGACTGCTTCTCTGACCGGCGACTTCAATGACTATGGTGTTCCGATAATTGGAGGAACTTCAAAAGTTCGTGCATCTCAATCTGAACGTCCAACATTCCCCAAAGCTTGGCCTTTAAATCTATGCCCGCGTCGCAAACGTTAGCTCGCACAGGCGCTGGTCACGCACTCACTGCCATGCGGGGACACGTCGCTTTTCTTTTCGAGTTATCGCTGCTGTTTGGAAATCCGTTCAGCGGCGGCCCTGTATATTATGCCACGCTTTTCCTCACTCACTCTCTCTCTCTCTCCAAAGAATCGTGAGTCCCCGAAGTCCACTCTGCATGGCTTACCGCATCGATTGAGTCATTGAAATCCTGATGGCTTCGGCCGAAGCGGCGCGGGCCGATCATTCCTGAGCGCACGCTCGCCTTCAAAGTCCCGAAGTCCCGATGACAAGGGCACCCCCCCCCTTCCCATTCTTTCTGTTCAATCGCAAACACTTCAATGTACTACATGACGGGTAGGTACCACATGCCGTCTCCCTGCGGTCGCAGTGTATCAATGCGAGAGAATCCCGACGCACGTATCGTACACGGCGCCAGAGCCGTTTGTCTCGTGGCGTCTCATTACTCGCCCAACGGCGCGTTGGGACAGCCAGCGCGAGAAGCCAGCTGCTTACGACGTCTCGGCGTTGCTCGCTCCCTCCCGCCCCCCCCCCCCCCCCCCCCTGCAGCCCCAACACAGCAAAGCAGCGCAGGGGGTCGGGTGGGATTTGTGTAACGGGACCCAGGCTAGCGCATGGTGGCCCGCAAGGGGAGGCCCGCGGAATGCCTGGCGAAACGGGCCCTTTCGTAAGAAGCCGGCTCGTGTTTTCTTCTTCTTCTCTTTGCTTTTCTTTTTGTTATCGCGGCGGCGAAGGAAGCCAGCGTATAGCTAGGCCGGCGGAGTCGAAGTCAATGTCCGCAAGTAGGTCGCGAGGCGAACTGTGTGTGGCGGCGCGGGCGCTGCGCGCGCTCAGGCTGTTTCAGCGGCGGCGGCGGCGGCGGCCTACTTCGAGACCGCGGCTATATATCTGCTCCCTGCTCGTAGCACTGCTCGCACAGCATGCACGGGCGGTTTGATCGTAAGAATGGAAGGGACGCTGTGTTACGTAGCATGCAGACCTTCCTGAGTGGCGTATCCGTGGATTTGCGCGCGCCGAGAAGTTGCGCCAAAACGAGACTCGCCGGTCAAGCTGAACTGAGAACCCTTGACGCGAGACTGATTTCCGTTTTAAGCTGCACGGCTTTCAGCACAGGCGGACAGCAACCGCTGTCAGTCAGTTTCGACAAGCACAGTTCGTCCGAACGTAGGAGTCGATGACAGTTAACTTGTGTGGCGGTCGGTAAAGGGTTGAGTAAGGAGCCACATCGTGTGAAGACTAAGTCGCACACTGGTTGTCTCGCCGCGGTGGATACATAAACATACATACATACATACGCATACATACATACATACATACATACATACATACATACATACATACATACATACATACATACATACATACATACATACATACATACATACATACATACATACATACCATACATACATACATACATACAACATACATCATACAACATACAACCATACATACATACATACATACTACATACATACATACATACATGTGCTGACAGCATTGTCCCGTTATGCAGAGCCCGTTTCAATAAGTGCGTATCCGACAGCAATGCGCAACGTGCGCGAAGTCGTTGCGCGACTGTTCGTGTGGGCCTGCAGCAGCACAGCGTACGAAACATAATGACGTTGCGGGGCAGACCACGGAACTATTCTTGGCCACTGGCCTCAGGGTGTAGCAACGGCGCTCGCAGGCTTTATAATCCCTTATCTACGGGCGCGCAGCGCGGCGTTGATGCTAATGAACGAGCTGTCACGGGGCGACAGCTCTCATTATTGTATTCCGGACGGATAAGACGAGGATAAAGTGAGCACTGTCCAGATGTTACATCAGATAAAAGTGCGGATTTTCCGTGTTCTCGAGCACCTCCTTGCCACCCGGCCCTCTCCGGTTCTGCACTAATCGACAAGCAGGCACAATGAACCAGATGCAGTCAGATAGCAATATCCAATAACAAAGCAGTCCTCGCTGCATGTTATAGCACGTGCAGGAAGCCTATCCAAAAAAACAAACAGAAAGCATTTCCGGCAGTTCGAGCACGCTGTTCTCAGCGAACCGCGCAGGCCCATCGAGATGCCGTTCTCAAAGGCTTTCACTTTCAGTCAACTGATTGATTGCGCGTGCCTGGTATTGATGGCACGGTTCGATACCGCTCGCAAACGTCGCAGCCGCCCTCGAGCGGCCGCGGCAAACATGCTGGGCCCAGCGCGATGCCGCAGCCGTCAATCAGCAGTTGAATTGTGGCGCGCCCCTCATGCAAGCGCGGCACGAAGGGCAGCCGCACGCGAAGCTATACCTTATTCTATAGTGTCCGTGATGGCGCGCGGGCACGCTTCTGCAAAGATGTAGATAGAAGGGAGATAAAGATTGTTGTAAGTTGGAAGCCAAACCATAGAGCGATCCACAGCACATATGGATAGTTTGATGTCTCGATCTTGTGTCGGAGGACGCGGCTGTAGCTCTGGTGGCCTCCTGTCCAACTGGAGGGAATACGCAAGTGCCCAGTGTCGGCTGTGGGAACATCATGATGAACTCTTCTGCTACGTGTGGACGTTTCGTCTGTTTGGACAATATATGACGTGTGAAATTCCCTGTTGTGCGGACATTTGTATTGTAGTGCTCGGCTTAGGTGTATGTGATGTAATAAAATCATGTAAATTAGTATTCTTTTGTGATTGCTGACAACTGCACGACGATATATAGATAGAGCGAATTTATTAGAAGGCAGAGAGGTTGGCCTGAGCTTGAGCGCTGTAGCCTGCTACTATGAAAAATCATGTAAGAGATGATAGAAGAGTAGATGATTAGCCGGAGCCACACAAGGCACCAAGCTCTCCTTAAACACATTCGTTAAAAAAAAAAGACTTGGTATTCTCTTCCTCTCTCTCTCTCTCTCTCTCTCGAAGGCTTATGATATTTCTCTGAATACCTTTGCCATCCCTCATTTCCTTGTCGATGACGTCATATAACTTTTCCGTCTAATCGAAATTTGAAGTAAAGCGACACTCCATCTCTTGTCCTTGTCACAAGGCCCGTTTCTAAGGGACTTTCATTCATTCATTCATTCATTCATTCATTCATTCATTCATTCATTCATTCATTCATTCATTCATTCATTCATTCATTCATTCATTCATTCATTCTGTACATACTCGTGTGTCCTTGCTTCTTTCGACCACCATTCACCTCACACTGTTGCATTCACTTGTACACTTTTTTATCCATTTCCCCTTCTACATAAAGATAGACAAAGAAATCAACTTTCGTAAAATAAAGCTCTTTGGTTAATGTGGGCGGAGCCCCTCTTACAGGGCCCCATAGACTAACGCGGCTCGCCGACGGAACCGATTGGAAGGAATAATATGCTCTACATGTGTGTAATTATCTGGCTTCGTCCTTGCTAAACTATATATATTTTTTCTTACTTCTGTTCTACCCGTAGAGTAGCCTCGCCTCGCCAGCGATGTCGGTGATCTGGGCAGCTCTTTTGCCACCGATTACGCGCCGCAAACGATTTCGCCGCGAGCGCCGAAATGCGCCATTTCAGCGTCGAATCGCACCGGTGTACGCGGCACCGTTTTCTCTCGTCGCCGAGGAATGCGTTATATTCTCGTCGCTGGTGGAGGGGGAGGGGGCACTCTGAGCCAGGAAGCCGGAGGCAACCCAGTGCGCCCGAAGCGAAGTCGTGACCGCAACACTAGCGGTGCTCCGAGGCATTGTGCGGCGCTCGTCCGCTTCCAGGAACGCAGTGCGGTAGCCCACGTCATAGCACTGCAGTGCACACTGAGATTACTGCGCTTCTATGCAGCACGTGCTTTGTCTTGTTTCTTTACTTTGTTCATATGCACAGAAAAAAGTTATAGACGTAGATTAACCATTAAAAGCAATATCTAAACAAAAGGTAAGTATAATACAATGTACAGAAAGCTGCGTAATCAGTATGTAATCGTATAGCGTACTTTCTTTTCTCTCTCTCTCTTTGTGAATTGCAAGTGCAGTGGGTTATCCGCAACAGCATTATCGTTACCAAGTGTCACACTGTTCACTGGTACTTTGCATATAAGTCAATTGAATGGAATTGGATTGAATTGTGCAGCCCCGCGAAGACATTACCGAAGTGCGGCTGTAGTATATATTGCCATCCTGGTTAGCACATATCGCGACGTCAGACACTTCCAACCTTACCGCGTAACTTTCGGTGGTACAGCAGCCAAGACGAGGCGGATTCTGGTCATGCTTTGGGTGAGCTGTTAGTATCCATTCAAATTGATTCTGTTACCGAGTGGTTTATCAGCAAGAAGAGAATTTATGTTGTAGTGATGTTATATTTACCTCTTTGTTTTTTATGTAGTTATGTTGTTTTCTTTTCTCGCGAGGACTAAGCGTACATGAGCACCCATCTGAGGTCGAGAGAAGAGGAGGAAGGAAATGCTTTATCTGCTTTGCTTACACAAGGAGAGGAGTTTGAGAGAGTTTTAGAGAAAGAGAGAAGACGCGAGTGTGTATTGTTCACGAGTGCAGCGCAGGGTATCTTTAGTCGTGTATCTTACATAACTCCCTGCTATTCATATACTGCGCCGTAACTGCGTGGGTTCTGACTCCATTGGATTTCGCTTCGGCCGATCTAATCCACGATAAATAATCAGCTAGCTTGCACGCAGCACTGGATCTTTAGGCCCACATCAACAACCTCGTGCAGTCTCAGGGGAACTCAGAAGTCTAATTTAGGGGCATTGTCATAGTCAATACAACGACATCAGTCATGAACCAACAGAACAGCGGCATTGGTGAAGCGAAAGAAACGCTCGCTCCGGGGACAGGAACTTTCTGTCCTCAATGTCCGCTAGAGAAACAAGCCATGCGGGAAAAATACACGCGTGAATGACGACATGCATCGATGCTCATAATGGACTGCAGAGCGATACAGCGGTAAACCGCTAGCCGCATCCAGCGATATATGTTTGGCGGCCAATCGTACATACGCGCGAGCGTTCCGTATAATTCAGGGCGAGCCGCTTTCTTCTCGTTCCGGTCTGCCGTGATTAATGAAGCGGCATTTATTTATTTGCCTGGCGTACACCAGCGCGCGCGCCCTCGCCTCGGTCGCACGGCGAGTTAAACGGGTCTCACAAACCGGAAATACACCACAGAACTCCTTACAAACGTACTAGCTGCACAGTGCCATTAAGCGTTAGGCCGAGTGCTACCCGTGTGTAGTGTACAGAGACCATCGTACGCTGAGCGAACTGTGAACAACTCGGTGCGCGCGGTGTATAGCATTTAAGTGAGAGTGGCGCGTCGACCACTCATTTCCCGCTGCCATCCAGCGGTACACCAGGAAGCACAGCGGTGACAGCGACGCGGGCACTCACCGTTTCCAGCTTCCACGTTGGCAATGGGACACTCGTAGCCACACGAACATTTTTAACACCCGGCACCGACGCAATATATACGTGAAAAAGGGCGTAGCCAAAATATTTTTTCGGGGGGGGGGAGGGGGGGGGGTTAACAACATTTTATGTGTGTTCATGCTCCTATGTATGTGGGCGTGCATAAATATGCAAAACAAAACTAAAAAAACATCGGGCCCGGGGATGGAACCCTCAACCACTTGAATGCCACTTGAATACGCCCGTGACGAGACCCAACTTTGTCTTGCGCTGCTGTTCACCAGAACGCGGGTTCAATTTACAACCATAGCGGCCGAATTTCGACGGGAGAATTTCGACGAATGCAGAACCACCCGTGTGCCTACAGATTGAGGTGCAGGTTGAACAAACCCCAAATGAAGCAAGCTAGATATATCGTAAAAAAAATCCTCTCTAGGTCTGATATCCACTAGTCCATAGATACAAGAGATGGGAATATGTTTCGCCCCGCTGCGTACTGTGTCTGATGTATATACTAAAGACATCGATCACACAGCTCCTCGATACATTTCAAAAAATGAACGAGCTTACAGATAAGAAAGCTACACTGATACCTTAAAGAAAGCCAAAAACAGGCCCTCTCCCAGTAAACGAATGCATCCAATTTACATGCCAGAGTGCGGCGAAATGTGTCCGGTAGAACAGTTCTCCCTGGCACAGATTGCCCTTGCGCTGTCTCCTCTTTCGCCCTTGCAGACTGCGTTAATCTGCAGCCAGACAGGCTGGTGGACTTGACATTGCCTTATCGCTTATATTGCATTCAAACTGCGAGCCGCCTTCTGTACAGCGGCTGTCATTGCTAATCCGCCTTGTCTGGGCGCTCTGTAGCCGCGTTGCAGGACAAAGCCTTGACAGACACGGACCGCTTTCTTGCTTGCATATGTCCTAGACTTATCCTCCTTGCTCTACAAGTGCTATGCGCCGAAACCCGCACCAACGAACAAATAAGCGTTATGCTATACATATTTGACAACCACCGCCTTACTATACTTCGCTTCTCCACATATGTTAACCGGACATTATGCCCATTCGCAATGAAACGAATGAATAAGCATCGGTGGCGCCATTTCTGACATGGTGACGCCTTGTCGCTCGCTTTACTTCTGCAGTAAAGTTGCCGCTTTGCTTGATTTTCTTCGCTTTCTTTCCCGGTGTTGCTGACTTTATGAAGGCGAAAGAAAGCCTATATGCCTCATCAAACGAAAAAAAAAAAAAAAAAGCGACCGCCGTAGCAGTCGTCGGCGACAGTACGAATGGTACCGAAATCGGATCGCGTCATACGAGATTTGAAGAGGTGACGTTATCATGACGTCGCAGACCGCCGAAATTCAACGTGGCAAATGACGACGCAATCACATGAAGTCGTCGCTCGGTCCAAAATGGGCAGATCTCGGAGGCTGTGCTACACCACGTGAGGTGCACAAAGATTGAGGGGAGGACGGAAGTTTTCAATGCAATCGAAATCGACCAAGAAAATTAACAAGAAAATGGCTTCCTTCGAGTCGTCTTAAGAGAACGCATAAAGGACCTCGCGAGTTTTCTTTGCTTTTTCATGGTCGTATTGCGTCATCCTTCGTTAATTTAGAGGAGGGAGTGAGCCAAAAGAGTCAAGCCAAGAAGATGAGACAATGCATGAAGTCTGGTTTGCTACTCTGCATAGGAGAGGAAAGTGGGTTATAAAAAGAAGAGGAATAAGTAGAAAGATAGCATTTGCCTCAGTTGTAGTAAATTCAGATCCTGCGATCGTGCGCATGAGCACACTCGGCTGAGTATCAGTGAGTATCAATGCATCCCTTTGGCATACTTTTGTGAAAGTCTATTTCCCAGCCGTCACACAAACCAATACAACTGGGTCTCACTTAGCGGGTATACTTGCTGTACAGTCGCGAACATCGCAGCCGACTTCGAGTTCGGCGCTATTCATCGCGTTCTCGAAATCCAAAGCGCCTAACGACTTCGTATCGTCCTCTGAGAAGAGTTCCCGGCTTTCGGGTACTTATCCCCCTCTCCCCTCTTTTCGTGGAGTCACCCTCCTCCCAAGTGAGAGGAGTAGGTTCGAACCAGCATAAGTGCGCCAAAGCGTTTCTTGACAGAGAGAGCTTAGGCCCCGTCGGCTTCGGGCATATCGCACTGCTTGCCACGTACGGCAACCGAGTAACCCGCCGAACGTGACGATCGGCGATGACGCCGAGCAGCGATGCTGCTCCGCTCCTTCGAAGAAGAGGAAGAGGAGCGAATACTCGACCAGCGCGTTCCGTGTGCTGTGCTGTATGCCGCGGCCACAACGGCGGTCAATACGTGCGCCATGCTCGATCCGCGCGCTTCGCGAACCAGGATCATCCTCTTCTTCTTTCTTTTTTTCGTGCTTCAGGCCGAAACTCGGTTCCACGGCCACCCGGACCTCTTCTTCCTCATTCGTCCTACTCGCGGCTCGTTTCTTATGTTTGTGCTTCTTCGTAATTTCTTTCCTATACTCGATTAGGGGGATTTTGCGAACACCACGCTTCGTCTTCCTCTTTCACTCTCTCGCATCACCGCGCGCCAGAAGCTGTGCCTTACGTAGGCAACCTTGATTTCGATTCGCGGACCTTGACCCCGTTCTATTGTCGTCTTCAGTTTTCCTATACGTGGTTCGAAAAGACTTTAACTGAACTGATTTGAATCGCAGACCTTCGTGTATTTTTTTTTTCCTTAACAAGGACGATCTTCGGTACGTTTTCTTAAGCAAACAGTCTTCGCAAATCACCCTGAGGCGTAACTGTGAAGCCACTTTTGAGTGGTGTAGATTCGACATTGGCTGAACGCTCAAGAAAAAAAAAAAAAGATCACTGACGCGCACAAAATTTCTGTTCGTGTTAATAATATAAACAGATGCGGGAGTATTACTGTGACACTTTAGCCCGTTACCACGCTCACTAAATGAGAGTGAAGCACAGAACTGCATTACGCATGTCGGAAAGGTCCGTGAGCGTCCGAAGAGCTGTTCACTGAAATGCACAAACATACAAACGTAACGTACGTCCGAGTGAAACCTTGCCATGGTGTGGATGTGGTGGATGATCGGCGACTGCTACGTTAAGCGCTCAAGTGACGATGTGCTACGCAAACGCGTTCGATCGAAACGATGTGTAACATCGCACACTAAAACATTCAGTTGAATAACATAGCTCACGAATGAGGACGAGTTCTCAGCTCAGATTACTTGAGAACAAAAGAGAGCTTGCTAAGCTCTACCTAGCGTACGCCTCGGGATAACCTGCCCTTTCTTTATTTCTCTTTCTATCTTTCTCTCCTTCTCAAAGGGCGATGACCCCATTAACAGCTAACCGCAAGGCCCTTCAACCCGTACCGACCGGACGGTAGGCTGGATTTAGCGTAAACCAGGGCAGTGATGAAAGCGAAGCACGGTATACGCATCCTCCTCTCTGCTAATTCTCCGAGAGAGCGTCTTTTCTGTTTCTTTTTTCTTTCACCACTTCTTCTAGAAAGGCATAGTCCCTTTTTTTTCTTTGTCGCTATGCGCCCGCGTTAGCACAATTGGAATAACGAATGCGAACGCAATGCGAAGAGCACTGTATATATATATATATATATATATATATATATATATATATATATATATATATATATATATATATATATATATATATATATAGCTGTAAGCTGGCACCCTTCAAGAGTTCTTTCTCGGAGTGCCGAATTCCGCTTGTTGCTGTTGAGCAACTGTCAGTGTCACCGCTGCGGACAACGCATATTCATAATCGTTTAACGCACTTTTTATAGTTCGTCTCGAGACGATGGGCGCCTAATTTATTTATTTATTTATTTATTTATTTATTTATTTATTTATTTATTTATTTATTTATTTATTTATTATTGTCTAGCTAGTTGGTTTATAAGATCAGTACTTCGGTAGGCATGTATGTTGTACACTGTCTATTCAGGCTTGTAATTAGACCGCATTCGCATTGATTCTTTGCTGCTGCTCGCGCCAAAGGTAAAAAATGTATCGCGAACATGCACAGTAACTCGGCTCTCGGCCCATTTCACTACTAGCTCGAGCCCCTAACTCCTTTATCAGCACGATCACAGGGCTTATGATACGAACGGTGCCAGAGAGCACCCGTAGCGAGAATACCGAACACAGGCTGTGTGATGTCTTCCTCCTGCTGCCTTCTGTGTTCCGATTGTTTCTCCGGTGGGTCGTTTGCTAGTCGAGACAGAACGATTAACCGCAACGAACGCTTTGATTTATAACGGAAACCCCATCCTCCCACACTCAGGTGCATCAAGGTGGGTTTGACTTTAATTCGACTAAGATTACGCGACGCAGTTGTATAAATGCACAGAGCAAACTGGCGAACACATACATTGTAAGAAATGGCATGCATTCAAGAAACGGACAGGATAAGGATAAGTGAAGTGCAAGCTCTTGTACCTACCTAACAAGTGCCATTTCCTGACGTAAGCGGCAAGGAGTGCTTGAGCGGGCTACTCCAAATCGACCAATCGTATTCACTCTACAGGCCGCCTCTCTTTATTCCGCCTTTGTACCCTTTTAGTTCACACGTGCTCACGTCTCTATTACGTGACCAGAGGCCGTAACTCGTCGGTACAAGCATTTTTCACTCGCTGTCAGTCGTGCCATGCTGCACCTGCGGGTATAGATACAGTGCTATAGAAAAAAAAAAAGCCTTTAAAAGCACGCGTTGGCACGGACCTCACCATGCGTATCGGGCGCGACACGCTTTTGCCGTGCCGTTCCGCTACGTGGCGCTGCTGCGCTGCACTCCCGATACATTGACTGGCTTCTCTAGTGAGATTTTTTTTTTCTTTCCATAGTCATAAGCTCGGGTTATTCGTAGGAGAGCAACGTTTATAGTAAGAAAGAAAAAAACGACGCTGCATTCACTTGCACCGAAACGGCGCGTGTAGGCAAGGAAAAAACTGCGCCCATTTTCGCTTTTCGTCGACGTGTTTATACAAACAGGGCGGCACGCCATTTGCGGCAGCCCGGGCGCACTGGGCTGTGCTGCAGAGCGCTGAGGCGAGGCGCCACTAAGTCCCCCCCTGGTGGGCGGCGAGGTGCGGTATGAATTTTGAAGTTGAAAGTGGCGGCGTTGGACTCGGGTCGCGAATGCATTTAATCCTCTCTTATACAGCCCACGCTGCTCTCATGTTGAAACGTCTCAGCGGTACACTCTAAACGGTCTCGTATGGCTTACTTCCAGGTTCCAAGCACTTGGCAACCAGTTCGTAAGTTTGGTGCAATTGTACCAAACTCATGAAGCTCGTGAACGCATGAACCGTGAACTGATGAAACACATGAACCGAAGACGTGAACCCCCTAATTGAATTTGTTGTAATTGTACCAAACGCACGAACCTCGTGAACTCATGAACCGTTACCTCATGAATCCATGAACCGTACAAGTGTGAGCCCCCTAATATAGTTTGCTACTAGTCTAGAAACTCCATGAGGCGACCCACTTCTTCGACAGCTCGAACACTTTCAGCGTGGAGATGAAAGCGCCCAACAGCTGGTGGTTCCACTTTTCTATAATTTTAAGCCTCTGTAATGTCGTCGCATTTTTTCTTTTATTTTCCTTTCTTTTCTAGTAATGAAAGGGAGATGCGCTGCCGTGCTTTGAGTCAGTCGGCCGAACTGCGGTGAAAACCGAATTTGTGTTTTTTTTTCCTTCACTCTCACTCTCCGTCTCTCTCTCACAAACACACGGGTACAATGCGTCCGAGTCAAACCCAACGCGACCGGACCGTACTGGAATGAAGACGCTCCGCACAGAATAAAGACAGTCGTAGTTATAACGGGCGCACAGGGAAAAAAAAAACCAGCCGAGAAACAAAAGCACGACTATAAAGGCATGCAGCGGTAAAAACAAGAGCAAAGTAGGAAGGAGCCACTAAGCGAGCATTCGTGACTCTGCTGTAGCAGCTCCCAGAATATGTGTTCTATGCCGCGCCGACCCCTTCCGGCTTTGCGGTGCGTTTCACGAAGAAAGCTCGACGCTCTCCTTCGACGCCCATCTTCATCCTCACTCTTTCTTTAAGCCTTTCTTAAGTACACCCCCGGACGTATATAGGCCTGACGCGCGCAGATATCTTTCTCACTTAGCTATGCGTCTACCGCAGTCCTGACGTGGACGCATGGAGTGTGTGGTTGGGAAGTGGTGAGACTGTGTATAGTCAGTGTTCGTGACTGCTGTCAGAGTGGACTTCGCGGTTTGTCATCTCTGCCATGGCATTGGACGGCTTTTCTTTACTTTCGCCGGAAGAGAACACGCGTTTTTTAAGGCAAAAGAAAAAAATATACATGGTGTGAGCAATCAAAGATACGCGAAGCACTATACTTTCCCCCGTCGAACGCATTTCACGTCTTTCTCGCTGTCACCTTGGCGTCATAACATACGTCGAAGATGGAAGGTTACCGGTTGTAACATTGCTGCACTGGAATTCATTTCGGTGACAGAAAAGTGGCTTTAAAAAGAGGAGACCAGGCAGACGCCGGCACAGGATAGTGGTCGAAGTCAAGCGATCCGTGGCTTTGTTGGAGACCTGCTGGATTACATTGCTACGGTACACTTACTGACCAGCTCTGTTGGATTATGCTTTGAGTTAAAGGGACACTAAAGGCAAATATTAAGTCGACGTTGATTGTTGAAATAGCGGTCCAGAAACCTCCTAGTGCTACTTTTGTGCCAAAGAAGTGCTTATTTTGAAATAAAATCACGTTTTAGTGGTCCGCATCGCGTTAGCGCACTTCAAATCACCCGCCTGAAATCAGTCACATGTCACTGCTGCCGTGCCCAACGTTGCCCGCCTTTACTGCGCGGCGGCGTGCACTGGCGGCGTGTACCATTCGGACATCCGGCAACATCACATTCATGCGGCATTTTGTCGAACTTTCTGCAGAGCGGCTTTCACGAGCGCGCAAAACACACGCGGCAGTACGCGATACCGAAACTACCACTGAGACGCGACCGCGTGAGCGAAGCAGTGCGCCGGGCGAACCGCAGTTCAGCGAAAACGGAACCTTTCAATCACGCGCGCCGTTCCCCATGGCAACGCCAAAGAGGTTCTTTTTTCCATGAATCAAGCAGAAACGAACAAACAGCATTTTATTACGTCTCTTGATGCACGGAAGGTATTGCTGCTAGTTTGATTACTAGTGATTAATTGTAGGCAGACTCTCATACGTCATCGGGATCATTTTGAAAATTTGCCGCTCGTGGCGCTCATCGTGTGATACATTTAGCTTAATTTCTCGGTAAGTAGGGCACTGCTGTTTATAATATTGCCGTTTTAGACGTTGTCATACATTGAGCTTTCACTCTGACATAAATTGTTATTTGCCTTTAGTGTCCCTTTAAGCGAGTACACTGTGAAGTTCCGTCGACTGTCTCCAGCAGGAGCGTAGCCAGGGGGGGGGGTTCAACCCCCCCCCCCCCCCGAAAATTTCAATTTTGCTTGCGTATATAAGCACGCACACATACAGACGCACGCACGAACATACATAAAGTATGGTTGAACCCCCCCCCCCCCCCCCAAAAAAAAAAAAAGATTTCTGGCTACGACCCTGGTCTCCAGGACTAGTTACCCTTACGAGCTATAAATATGACTATGCATATGAATTGTGAATCATCTAGCCTCATGTCTGTCTCTTTTACCCCCTTATTTCCCACCCCATGTGAAGGGTAGCAAGCTGGACAAACTCCAGTTAACCTCCCTGCCTTTCCTACGTACCCCACCTCTCACTGTTTGGGATCACAGACAGCGGGCGCTGTCAGGATCGGTCCAAAAAGTATCCATCTTTGATTCTACACTCTCTGGAACCGATCCAACTTACTCATCTACGCCGTCTACGAAAAGTTCTCAAGGGAAGAGTCAAATAAGAAACAAATCCTCGTGCTTACTTTTTCTTGACATCTAATCTCCCTCGTCTCATTGAGAAGACAAAGGATCCCTGTGGACGTATGCTGGAAAGTTATATTGGACCGTTTGAGGAGGCGTCGCGGAACGAATCTGGAGTCGGCGAGGCCTAACGGTCGGTATAGTTAGTAAATGGAGCACACGCCCTGAAGCTTACAGGCTGCAGCCTCAGCCGACTCCGGAAGCGAGCCCGCGTGCGTAGAAACAAAGGGGGTGTGTTAACGCGTTTGCCTTTGTGGGTCGAACGGGACCGATTGTTTTGGCGTCGTCGCGTCGCCATTGTAATTGCTCGCAAAGACCTCCTTTTATTATTTTTCTTTTGTTTTTGCCCGAGGCGTTCACGAAGAGTAACGGCGGCAAACTTTGGGCGAGAAATTTAGGAAATAAATAGACAGTTCGGTCGCTTTTTTACGGAATAAATGAGCTGTGCAGTTCTCTAACGACTTCCTGTTGCGTGGGTTGATTTCTCCACTCTTAAGAGCTCTCAGAGAGAAACAAAAAAGGATCTCGTTCTGCATTTTTTTTAATTTGTCCGTTCCCTGAAGCGTCTACAGTACCGAGAAAGAATACGGTCTCTATGCAGCTGGTCTGTGTACGCTGTGCAGCCTGTATCTTTCACGCTATGACACGGATACTGCGAGCTTCCCACGTTCATAATTCTAGAACGTTAGAAATGCAAAAGCTTTGCATCATGGAAGTCCGCTCGCCCACGATGTTCATTTAATAGATTCCGTCGCCTGATACACTGTTCGCAGAAAAATTAACAAAGAAAACATCCTTTCTCGAGAACTTCGGTTTCTTGCCGCCGCAAGTTAAGTGAACGTGTTCCTCTGTTTAGCGAATGGTAACAGAGTTTATTTCTTGAGTTCTTGTTTTCTTTACGTTTGTTTTGTTAGTCGATATGAACACGTGGAGAGAAGTTGCACCAGAAAGTAATCCACTCCTTACCAGTTTAGCAACGAGAAACTATTGGGCAGCGCGAATAATTAGCAAGCGCACTGGTGTGTGCATACACATGGTCGACCACTGACCCTGTATCTTCCTTTTTTTCCCCGACACAACAGGAGTGAGCCGTCGGCGGCGGAGTCAGTGGGCGAGGAGGCCAGCACCTCAGAGGCGACCATGATCAGCCGGCGGAAGATCCTCTCCCGGTCCCGGGACGAGTTGAACGTGGACTTTACCGTCGATGACGAAGAGGACGTCTGGTACCAGAAGGAGAAGCTCTTCAAGGTGCGTAACTATATACGCCTATCGTCAACAGCATCCTTATGGGTGTTCATTCCTTTTTCCCTCGCGTTTGCGTTAGTCAACAGGAAACGACGCTACACCGTCGGCATGTGCGATCTTTGGCGAAGCGCGTCGTCTGTTGCAGGTTTCCTATATGGGTGTATCCCGTTGCGTTTACCGTTAACCGAGTCTATGTTTATTTGCCTTTGTTTTTTTGTCTCTTCGCGAATGGGTAGCGTGTGGAGCCATCATAAACTGGGTGAAAAAAGAAGAAAATACGGCACCCGCTGTGCTCTATCTGGGTCCCTAAAATATTATTATTGCTTAGTTTGACAAGTATACCTGCTGCATGCGTGGCGAACACAACTGTACTGTGGTTACTTTTAAAAAAATGCTCTCCCGCGATATTCAAGCTGAACAGGCCGAGCAGTTAGCATTTCTATAGAACATTTAATATCACTTCGGAAGTCCACACTCCTGAACTCCCGTTCTGTGACGCCATCAGCCAAGACCTAATGGCACCCGCTGCACCATAGGCGGTCCCGCCGAGCCAGAAAGCTCATTTCTCAGACGGACCTTGTAACTTCTCAATGCCATCGACGTTGCTAAGATCGTGTATGCCGCTACCATTTAAAAAAGGCTCGCAGTGTACAACTGGTACACTTGACGTATAGATATACCACCGCGTTTTGGGTATCATGCTGCGAACCGTTGAGAGCCGGCTCAGCGCTTCGTTCCTTGCTCCTGCTGTTGCCGGTGTCCTCAAAATGATTTTAATGCCCCTCTTAATTGCCTCCCGCATTGAGCACATCGTGCCCGCCGAGCGGGGCCGCGGTATAACGCACTGCGCACGCGCAGTATCGGTATACACGAGGCGACCCCGCTATGTCTCATACCTTCACAGCGGTCGCAGCCACGAAAAGCCGTTCGAGCGTGGACGATTTGCTCCTATCACGCCGTTGCCCGATCACGATTGTTACAAACGACGAGTTGCGCGGAGAAAACACACATAAATAAACGAAAGAAAGCTACGAATAACAACAAAAACTTGGAAAAACCGTGGCGTGAAGAAGTGTAAGAGGAGTGGTTGAAGGCACCCCGAAGTGAACGGTGACCTACTGCGAGTACGCCGGGGCCTACCGCAGGTTCATGATGCAAATTCGCGCCCGGCGTTCACGACTCTACGGGCGGCGCGAGGCCTCCACGATCTCTCGTTTGGCGCCCCTTCGTATCGTGATCACGTCGAATATGAGAGCGCCGCGTCTGTATACGCCATAGCTCGCCTTTTCTGATGGTTCCAAGGTCCCTCGCCTCTCTTATCCGTTCTGTATAGTGTGCTTTGTCACGCTCTTGTTGTTAAGCTATTGGAGCGGTCGCTCTGTAGTAGCACCATTCCGTTATCTTGGCGTCTGCACACCCCTTACTCTTATCTGGATCCACGGCCACCGAAATAGGCTACCGAAAACTTATCAAGCGGGGCTTCTATAAGTTTCTGGCGCTTCGCAAGGGGCATACATTTATTATGGCTGACCGCTGAATTCTTGTGCCCTGCGTGAAGCGTATATAGACTAAGAGTGGCTCCTCACCGAAGGGTTGCTTGAATCACGCTTTGAGACGCTCCTGCGAAATTTATTTCGTGTTCCGACACGCCTAATGTGAGACCTGGTTGACAGAACTTATCGGCAACGTTGAATCGCTTTGTTCTCAGAGCGTCCGCTCGATTAGAAGTTGTGATTAAGAGCAAGCCGTGACTGTCCGTTGCTTGCACGAGCCCGTCTTTTGCACCGTTCGTCGTCCGACGCAGATAGTGGCGTAACATTCACTGCCTTATGTGACTACCGGTTTTCCTTTTTCCCTGATAAGGAACAAGCATTGTTTAGTTGCATGAGCGAGTTTAGTTGAACAGAATTCTTCGTTATTTCCTTGTGTGGAGTATAGCATTGAATGTAGCACTGAAAAGAAACATGCCAACTAAGTTACCGAGTCCTTTCACAATACTAATGGCCTAATCATTAATGAAAACAGGATCACGATTATTTTGCAGATTACCGAACTAATGTGAAAACAAACGTGAGTGCGCTTAATTGTGGCGCCGCCGGTCATGTCAAAAGGGGGGAGACAGGCTTTAGTTTGCGATTCGAACATACATGGCAAGTGAAACAAGGCGGGCTTAGAACCTTGTGAGCAATGTATAGGCTACACACGGACGATGTCACGATCAAAACGCGACTGCAGCCTGATATGTACCAACTGTTACTCCGAATGCTCTTGCGATCACAATCGTCGCTTCATACTCGACCAAAGTTTAGTACACTCCTCTAAGACAGTGTTGTACTCGTAACCACTCAGCACGTTGCCGTTTACGAGCACGTGTCCTCCGTCAGAACTGCGTCATCGCAGGGTGCCAGCGCCGCACCCTGCGATGACGCCAGTAAGGATGCTGTAGAGTTACTTACTGTATATGCTACCTTTAGGTAGCAGAGTTGCGCATCTGTCTTCCAACGCCGCTAGCAACCATGCATTGCGGAGAAGCTGCCGCTTGGGCGAATTTTTTTTATTTCTCGACGCCGCCGCTGCAGCGAACTGAATTAACGCTAGCCATCGACAGCCAATGTTTATCGCCGGTTTTCGACACGCCAGACAGGTTGATCGGCGACACGGTAGGCATGTCACCTGCAAAAACGAAGTGCGACTTCACCGCATAGCTGTGGTTGCTAGCCGGACCTATGCGCTACTCTGCTACCTAAAGGTAGCATATACAGTGACTCTAGGATGCTGAGGTAGAGGACGCCAGCAAGTGACCGGGGCACGAACTGCGTGCACGAATGCACCTACGTGGTTTCGTAATCTCGGGTGCCACGCTGTGGAAGGAAGCGCGTTTCGCGCGGAACGTTTGTCACCGTCGACGACGTCGCAGCCGGAAAACGAAAAAAATAAAAACATTTACATCGTGCATGCGCGAGCTTCCGCCACTGCGTACAACCCGCCACTAAGACAAGAAAAACGCACGCGTACAAACACAACACATCCGTGCCGTTATGCGCAGTCTGTACGTTTGTGAACGCACGTTCTTACGCCTACGCACACGAGCCCGCCTCGTGATTCGGGGACTCGCAATTAAACCCTGCTTCGTGACGCCGCGTAAGCCGCAGGCACGCGAGCCCGGCGCACGCCGAGGAGAAGCAGCCGGCTCGCTTGCTAGCCGGGCGAGTTGTCTTGCCACAAACGAAGAGCCAAGTGGGTCACAGTCGAAGACCCGTTGGCCCAATGCGAAGGGCTGAGGAAGGTGCACGGCGGGGTGAGGTCTCGGGGATTACGGCTGATGGACCTTCGTTATCCTCAAGAAAGAAAGAGAGAAAGATCTTGGATTATGGTTGATGAGACTCGTGCTCTCTGTCTCTGTTGCGAAGAACTGGTCGCGTGAGCGTGTAAGAAGCGATCGGAGAACGTTCATTTTCGATGGGGGCCGGGTTCACGCGCAGCTATTTCACCTTTCGACTGGCTGCATGGCAGGCTCTGGCCGCGAACTGAGCGAGGCGGCGCATAGTACTCGTTGACCTCCTTGCGTATCGTGAGCAACGGGCGAACAAACGAGGACGCGAGTAATAACGGTATAGGAGAATGAGTGGCTCTACGTAGGCGGAATGTTAAACGCCGAATTCAGGGCCAGTCTCAGTGTCCTTTGGGGGATCGCCGTGAGAGACCGCGGCAGTGCCCGACCATACGCAAGGACAGTGTGCATATACATAGAGACCCGCGCACATGGAGTATATCCTGAATGTTGACGTCCTTATCACGATGCAGTAAGGACAAAATTGTACGAGATTTTGTCAAAACGCGGGGACGGCAGCAAGCTTTTGATTTAGCATAGCGAGTGCAATAAAAAGGAAAAAGGAAACTAAGTTACCATGCCGCGCAGTATAGGTATACAGAACCGCCCTTGGAAAGCGAAACAATACATCATAAGAAGCCGTTGATGTCTGAACCCCGTGAATAAGAATAGATAATAGCAAATTAAATAAACAAGAGCGCAAGTAAAATAATATAAACCCGTAAATAAGGCATATGGCAGCGCACGCCGAGTGGAACGACGAACCCGAACACGAACACGAACACAAGCGCTGATCAGCGCTTCAGTTGTCCAAGCCCCGTAAATAAGCACGCTTCCGCGTCTTCCTTATCTTGTGTAGCTTTTATTCCTTGGTTTTGGGGTGGCGGTAATCGAAAAATAATAAAGGCTTGCAGTCGAACGTTGTTTACGTTAAGTTTCTTTCCTCTAAAATGCAGCGTTAACGGACTAAACTGAGCAGCATCTTGCAAATGCCGAATTTTCAGTCAACTCCTTTTGACACCGCGGTCACGATTTCTTGTGTCTTTACGTAAGTCCGTTCGTTGCTCGTGTCTTTGTTTGTGTGTTTTTCCTTATATCTTCATATTAGATATCCTAGCGGGTGCACGTGCATGCGAGGGTTCCGATAGCGATACACACACATCGCGTACACAACTTGCCATGGCATGACTGTCCTACATACACCTTGCCTTCATCGTTTGAAAGCGAAGAAATGTGCGAGCACGACAACCGGTAGCCGCGCATGCGGGGCTTGTCCCGTCCGCACTGAAAGTGTGGCAAGGACGCATCGTCCACGAAAATGACCCGTCAAAGTCTCGGTCGCCGTCACGAATACCTGAACAGGATTCTGTTTGTTCGACCCTCGTTATACGGCAGTTTTGACGGGCCCACGGCGCGGCGCCTTCTCGGGAACAATGAAAATCGCGTGCTCTGGTTTGCGACCTTAAACTGGTTTTCACGAGGCTTGTTTTGCGAGAATAAAGCACCGAAAAATATAAAGAGTACGAGTCGCCTCGAGTAGCGGGCTCGCGTACGCCTAGCTGCGCGCTTCTGTGACAGGTTCCGATCAACGCTGAGGGTGAAAGGCGATAATTCGAGGCAGGTGTTACGGAGGAATAACAAAGGGAGCCTTGTGACAACATCATGTCTGGGACATTGTATGCAGAGCGATCAGCTGAGGCTCATTCCGGCCGACGTGGAAGTTCTGATGCCCGAGCAGCCCGACACGTTAATGCATGCTCCGACACTGAGGTGCGTCGAAATTGCGTCTGTTGTTACGCGATAAAGGTCACCTTACCTCGGGCTGTTTAACCCGGCTGCCCTATTCAACGCGTTGTGCATTCGTGTGGCTAAAGTCCGAAATGCGAATTATGAAAACAAAGAAGAAAGTTAAGAGATTGTGTTCTTGCATTTTACGGGCCGAAATTACGATATGATGATGAGGTGCGCTTTCATGGCGACTTGAGATCAATTCTGACTTCAATGAATTCCTTAAAACGCACTTTCATCCTTCATATGTATGTAGTATGTATGTATGTATGTATGTATGTATGTATGTATGTATGTATGTATGTATGTATGTATGTATGTATGTATGTATGTAATGTATGTACCTACCGTGGTAGCTCGGCACGTAACGTGCCGCGCTCTAAGCTCGAGGGCGCGGGTTCCATTCCTAGCCTTGAGGGCGACGAAACGCAAAGAGCGCCTGTGGGCTAAGATTTAGGTGCACTTTAAAGAACTCTAGGTGGTCAAAATTATCCTGACCCCCTCCACTACGGCGTCTCTCTAAGCCCGAGTCGCTTTGGGACATTAAACCCCACAAGCCAACCAACCGCATGTACACCCAACGGCAAAAGTTCGCGGGACGCGAGATGTTCGAGAAAGCCACATTCTTCCTCTGTCTGTGAACACAACCTCCAGATAAATGTTCCAGCCTGTAGTTGGCATGACAACAGCCGGGTGGGTTAGAATCATTACGCGCTAACACAGGTTGCATGCGCATTGACTGTGGAGCCAATGTCCCGCAAACATTTGCTGTTGGGTGTACGTATGGCGAGCGCATGAATTCCGGCCGTATGCGTTCGGGGAACCAAACTGAAACGAGGCTTGTAAATCACGTCTGGTGGCAAGATAAGTTCGTTGAGTGCAAGGACAGAGTCGATCATTACGCAATGCATCGCTTCGGGATGCCATCTCTCGCGTTGAGGTTGGGCACCGTTCCGCAGCTGACGAGTGAAAACAAATGACGCCGTTGCCGAAAACAGATGTGAATTACGGCAGCGTCTCGTTCTTGCTCTTCGCGAAGACGGTTGTTTTTCTCGTGTAGACCTACCTAGTTGTTTCGTCTTTTTTTTTTCTTTTTTTTTCCCCGTTTGATCAGCGGTAGTCCAGCGGTCTTGTGCTTGGCGAAGTGCCCGCAAGGAAATCGCTGTGTGGGGCTATTTTACGGCGTCATCCGCGGACTAATGGACAGATAGATTGCCGGGCACAAATTATCGCTGTTTTGCAGCCGAAGCCAGAACCACTTCGCTAACAGCGAAATTAGTTAAATAAACTGCCTCAGCGCTTCGCTGGTCGAAGGGAAATACTCTCGTATTCCATCCCTCGGCCACTAAACCAATAAGGAGCCAAAATTTGTTAACTGCTCGCTTTTGTTACCTCTTGTTTTAAACTGGCACACGCCATCCAAACGAGACTGAGTCGTCACCGACTCTGCCAACGTTATCGGCAAAGCGCGCTTGCCTTTCTTTTTCCTTTTTTTTTTTTGTAAGTGCGGTGAAATGAGCAAGTGCTTTCGAGATAAAAAAAAATATACAGGCGAGAAGAGCAAGCATTCCTGATTAAGTTCACTTAAAGACTCAAAACCTGTTAAGGCCCTGTTGCCGGTCCGGAAAGTTAAAGGGCCCCTGACAGCCGATTTCTTGTTTGTGATATTTATGTTGTAATAAGTAGGTCTATGTCTTGTAACGACGGAATGACACCGTAAATGCTCCAACGTGATGTCTGATTAATCCTGGCAGCGTTAATTATGGTCATTTTTAGTGTAGGTTCAAAACGCGCGCCGAAAGAGGATAAGGAAACTAGCGCCGCGCCGCGGCGGTTCGCGCCTCGGGGCACGCGTGATGACGTGCGCTCAGTATTGGGTGACGTCAGCCACGCGCTTGTTGAACTGCCAGTTGGAGAACACACACACGGAGAGCTCACGCTGCCTGCCGACACGTACCGAAGAAGGAGAAGGTGGGAGAGCAAACATGCTTCGCAATATACCACAGTGCATGCACCGCGCATATTTCTGTCTGTGACGTCGACAACACTGCTTTACCTCTGCAACGTCACAGGGGGCCTACGTCTACGTCATACTAGTGGTTATGTTGATAGGAGTTCAAAATTCAGATGAGCACTCAGGCTTACTTTAAAACCAAATTAACGGTAGACGGGCTGATTTTTTATTTTACTTTTTCTTTTGTTATGCCAGCGTTTCAAATACAGGCGCCAGAAGGAAAGGAAGGAAACGGATTAACGACGTCACATTTTACGAGCCAAGATCTTTTTTGGTTACTCTGCTCGTCTTTCTATTCGTATATGTTTTATCTTCCTATATGCACATATACCCAGCTCTTTACTTAACTGCTCGGCTATTGGTTTTGCGATCACTTTAGTTGTTTTAAACTGTACAGCTCATTACTCTCCTTATCCAAGCATCGCAGTCTTGGTTATGGGCAGCCCGGGGTCATTACAGATGGGTCTTTGTTATGTCATAGTGACGTGTTATCAGTACCACGCCACGTACGCTACGCGAAGGCTCTTATTAATGAAACACTATTGCTGTCCTCTCTTTGAAATGCACGCTGATGGCATTGTTAGGAAAATAATTGCAGTGTTAACGCCCGTAAACAGGGGACCAGCTCGACAATGTCTCTTCCGTGTGTCAGACGCAAGCTTCACTGCTGCACAGACAAAAAAAAAATCGTTCCTTTATTGGCTTCAGTTCTTTAATCGTTCACTCTTGTCAGAGCAGAAATTCTCGCTTAACTTTTAGGTGCCTACGAGCGCACCCACCTTCCAGGCTGCGTTCCAGGGGTTAATGTGGACACGACGCGTTGCTTAAGTGTATCCGTTCATTATGAAAAGATACAAAGCAGAGAAGCCGATTTCTGAACTTTTTGATGTCTACACACCAGCGCTTATGTCTATGCACCCATGTATTTATTCCAAAGAGTGACACTTTGGACTTGTTAGTCAACGTTTGTTACTAGATAGATAAACAACACCGATATGTGGCACAGACGCAGAGACGAAGCGGGGAGCGTCAAGCACTTAATCACTCATAAAGCAAAATATAACACAGAGAGACGGACTGGAGTCCAGCGCTTTTCTTAGCAATGGAAAAATTTCCTAGACTGCGCAATACTGCCGCCGTATTCGGTATTGATTAAACAAACGTTCACAGCTGCAACGAGGAGGCAAAAAAACGGGATACAGGTGACCGGCCCCAACGCCCCCCCCCCCCCCCCCCCCCCCCCGCCCTTCAACCTTCGCCTTACTGATCCTCCGCCTTATGGCCTTGTTCAGTCGTGGAGGTCGCCTCGTGTGCGTGGATCAATAAATTAGCATTTTCCGCGAGATTCCTTTTGATCCGCCGGCCAATTTCTACCGGCGTAACAACGCATACATGAAAGGAGAGAGAGAATTCGTGTGTGGAAAGAAAAAGCGGGGAAGCGAATGTAAAGAGAAAAAGTGTTTGGTCAGCTACCCTACGCTAAGAAAAATGGAATAGAAGGATGAGAGAGTAAGGGGAAACACGGTAAACCTGTGCTCGCATGCGCGCAGCACTATTCAGCCCGCATAAACAGGTTGGTTGGTTGGTTGAAAAACTTCCATTTGGGTCCTGCATGGCGCGCGTCAGAGAGCATAAACAGGTCGTTTTAAACAATAGCACAACTACTTTAAATGTCTTCTGAAGCAATGACGTTGTCCAAATATTGTCACTATGCTCAATGGACGATCATCTTTTTTTTATTGACATGATGTAAGGAGATGTTGGCGCACAAATAAGGCGCCGGCTATTCCTTAGCTCTTGAAGGTGTCTAACATAGAGCACATACGATCATCTAATCGCTCGATGCTGATGGTTTTGTACCATGCACTATCGTTGAGTCGTAGCTCGGGTACTCTACGCTCTCGGAGCGCACATAAACATTCGGCGCGACTGCCGGTGCTCCGCGAACAGCCTGTCTTCACCTTCGAGCACTTTCCGTTGTTCCTTTCTCACACCCGTTGTTCCGGCGGACACAGGTGCGACCCCATCTGACACGCGGATAATGGCCACATAAAGCGAGGAGGGTCATCCCAGAAGCCGCGGGTCGTCGATTCACGGCGGCGTACTTGCGAGCGACGCGCGCACTCGGGAAGTGGACCGTGTGTGACGTAATGGGCGGGCGCCGAGACAATGCAGCGGCGGCTCCGGTCCGCTGCGTTTCCTTACGGAAGCCACCCGCGTGCCGCATGCGGCACGGACGTGTGTACGGGTGCCGCTTCGCATCGCGCGCATGCGTGCACGCAAACGAGCGGACGTAGGCGGGAAGTAAGCATACGCGACGACGACGACTACGTCGTGACGATGGCCCCGACGGGGCATCCGAGCAGGGGCGTAGGCAGAAATTTTTTTCTGGGGGGGGGGGGCACCTCCTTGATCTGTAGTGGGGACGAGCAGTCAGATGTGGTCGAGTGTCATTTTCTGCTCTGTATGCTATGGCAAAAAAAAAATTTCGGGGGGGGGGGGGGGGGCACGGGCCCGGTGTGCCCTAACGTGGCTACGCCCCTGCATCCGAGTACACGTAAAATGAGGTACAGTAAGCCGTCGCACTATCAGTGAAAGCTGGGAGTTAAGAGCTAAGGTTGAAGTTCAGTGGAAGATGGAAGCTTCAGGAGATGAAAAAAAAATCTTTGAACAAGGGTTGTCGCTGGAGACAACGTTTTGACAAGCGGACTTGTATTCGTCAATGCAGCCACGGCCGACCTTAGCGCGTGTATGTGCACGCTTCGCTCACTCTTCCCCAACCGAAAAAGTGGAAGAGGAGAAGAGAGCAAGCGGGAAAAAAATTGGCGAGGGAAGAAGAATGCACAGGAGGGTGATATCGAGACAGGCTGGCGTGACACGTACGCTAGCATGGCTCAATATCCTCCTCGTGTCTTTTTTTATCCCCTGCCCCCCTCGTGTAGTTACATTTGGGTGCAGAGTAAAGAACTCGAGGGGGTGAGAACGGTTCCGGAGGCCTCCAATACGGTGTGTCTGATAACTCACACTAATTTCACGACCACTCAACCACGCAGATCCATATTTCGTAATGGCGTGTCGTTACAGAAACAGAAAGATAAACAAGACATCTCCAAAGCACGTCGCGTGCAACAAAAACCAGCCAATAGGTGTCTAGCTATTCGAATATAGAGCTGTAGGCAATCCGCTGCATGGTGCACCGCCTTCCCGCATGACTGACGCCACGCCGTAGTGCATCGAGCAAGACACCGCTAGGCCATCCCCCCTTGCTCCGCGTCCAATTCTTGTGACATAGTTGCTCCCGCTGGCTCTCGATACACACAGCCTTTGTACGAAGGAGTAACTTGCGACAAAGGCGTACTTCTTCGAAGCGGATATGCTATGTCGGGCTGCTGGCATGGGACTGTTCTTCGCACCCAGACAACATCATCTCAACACACGACAGATGCGGTTCTGAGGGCGTAACGTCATTGGACACGGGAGGAGAAGGAGGAGGAAGAAGTGGACGTATACTACGGTGTCCTGTGCAACTAACACCGGGCGCGGCTCCACAAAGGAAATGCCGCGCGGGAAATACCTGCGTCGAATGAGAGAGAGTCCGGTCAACAATGGCACCTGACGCAAGAGACCGGCGAGATAGATGCCTTTGGCTGGGCCGCCGGTTTCGTCGTCTCGGTCTCGTCCGCCATCGCATTCGCCGCCACTTAATCGGCTCAATAGAGAACGTGCCGCTTCCACCGGAGAGGCCCTCCCCGTTTCCAGCCCGCGGGCGTCGTGCATGCGCTGCTGGTTGACCAACGCTACGCGAAGACACTGCTCTGTTGCGGCACGACCTTCCTGCCAACGAAGAGGACGCGGCGAGCGAGAGGTCTTCGTCAACTGCGCACACAGGGGGGGCGATGAAAGAAGAAGAGGATAAAGAGAAAGAGAGAGAGATTGCCAGCCAGGAATCACCGCGCCATCGCGCAATCCGCGTCTTCTCTGTGTGTTAGTTGACGACCGCCCAGTACGCTGCGCTCAGTGCGAACGGCCGCGAGTATTTTGCCCCTGAGGCGCCGATGCTTTTGTGGCCGCCACTCTCCTCTTCTTTCTGGAGAGGAGGCCACTCCTTCTTCTTCATCCCGTCACATTCGCGCTTTCACTGTGCGGTCCGGCCATCGCGATGACGTGCAGCCTTCCCTGCCACTGCACAGCCGCGCCACCGTAATCCTCCAGCGCCTCACACTCGCTGGCCACACTCTCCCACCATTTCCAAGCGACGCTGTAGAGCCACGCTTCGTCGTTGTGACACACCAGAGAGGACTTGCGTCTTGCCAAGGCTCGATCCTTTCAGCACAGGTCGCGGCACTCGTAGTCCCTTCACCGTCCGATAGGAAACAGCGCGAACGCGTCGTGTGCCGTGGCGGACACCACCGTTGGGGCACAGTGTTGAATCAGTGGTCGCGGCAAGGGGATTGCGACGCCTCGGACCACCGAGTCGCTATTGAATTGACAGGGAGAGAAAAAAGGAAAGAGAAAAAATAGAGAAGACGCCGTAGCGACTCAATGAGGGAGAGTGTTGCGTCTCTGGTCAACTGGCCCTGCAGCGCTTGCAGTTACCTGCGGAGAAAGGCTCTGGGACTAGACGAGGGGGACTCGGTGTCTCACACCGTACGGCTTATTGCTTTCGTGTGGACATTCAGGCGTTGCTGCTGGCCTAACAGCACGAGTGCGCGCCTGCTGACGAAAGCGGATAGAAAACGGATCATTGTTGCCCAGCCTGAGCGGGTTCATGGTCAACCCTTTCGGGAGCACGACGACCGTCGCTCACATATCTGGCGACCGCCTTCGCCAGCCTTCGTTGTTTCTCTAGCGGGAACGTCGTTGCCGTAACGCTTGTCGAGAAGGACTTGCAAGCGACTCGCCTACCATATCGATGGTATTGTTGCAACGGAGCCAGAGGCCATTTGGACAGGAGTCCGCTCGGTATATGCGAGTGCGGGATCGCCGGGCATTCAATCTGCCAAGGTCGACGCTGCATGCGGGGTACGCTTGTGTCCAGACGCTGGTAGCCCGGCGGGGTTGTGTAGAAGCCACCGGCCCCGCTGTTTTGTAAACAGAGGCAACGGGTAGCTGAGTCGGGATCCGTTTCGTAATGCAGCATGAAATATACGATCGTTAGCAGATACCTCTTCTTATCGGCATAGAAATAATGCGACGCGAAACTTGAAATGACCCTGGGTCGGTCGATAATATGCGACGTTTAAAGAACGTGACCACGTCGTTAAAAGTCGCCGCACGGTGCTCCTTGCACCGACGTACATTGAGATTGCATAAAGTGATTCGCTCCTGTCGTGAATAAAAGGAGGCCAATCGTATAGTACCGCGCATACCTTGTGGTATAGTTCACAAAAAAAGTTATGTGTATTTCGTGCGTACGTTCGCACTCTGAAAATGCAAGCACACACTGAACATTGTCTGCAGCCTACTCATAATGTGCGCAACGATCCTGCTTTGATTTGATTAGTTTGTCCCATTGTCCTCGCGTACATGTCACCGTTTGCCTTTCTCTGTATCTCATGGTTATCAAGTGCCAGAAGGGACTAAACCACTCTGTGCCCTCCATGAGAATTCTTGAAGTCTGTACCTTCCCAGGTCAACACTAAAGTTGCTTAAATGTTGATTAAACGCTAACGTTGGTTGTCGCAGTTAACGCCATTAGACGTTCAGCGCTAATCCTGTCCGTGGGTGTCCCTTGTTGAACTTTTCGAGCTGCCATGACGCATGAGCGACCAGCACTGGCACGTCTGAGGCCCCTAAAAAAAGTTCTATAGTAGGTGACCGTGGTGGCCATAGAGAGGCAAAGCGTTCTTATAAAGCATACCGAATACGGGCGTTCAGTGTCGCCCTCTACAGGCGGCGAAATCATGGGCCCCGGGTGAGCATTTGATCATCGAAGGAGGCCAGTCCGGCGGCCTTCGCTCCACCATTCTTCTCGGGCGTGGCTCGACGGGACCACCCATTGTTGCCGCACGGGAGAACCGTTTTTGGCGTCAAGGCTTTCTTATGCTTTCTTTTTGATGCGCAAAGCGTCATTTGAAAGCCGTTTCCTTATTGTCTTCGGGCGGGGAAGAGAGGCGCTGACCTGGTTGCACGCCCGCGCCTGCCCAAACTCTTGTGCAAGGTGGCTATTATCGACGCCTTTGTGAGCCGGTAAATCGATGGGCCGTGTATAAGCGCCTTTCGATGCAGTTTCCCTGAAGCAGTCTGTGGCCAGTTGTTCCGACGCATGCCCAGTGCGGCCCGCTTGGCGTTTACAGTCTCCGTGCTCGGATTACCGGCTGTTCCGGAGAGCAGGAAGTGAAAGTTACACGGACAGTGTCAAACGTCCCGTAGGACCGCATATAGATGCAGGTCCTCGCCGTGATGCCGTACCGTAACTTTCGGATATCGTTTCGTGCGGGCTCGCGACCTTCCCAGTTCTTCCTCATTGTCAATCAGATGCTCCATTTTCCTTGCGTATTTTTTTTTCCTTGAAACACGTGTGCCATGGCGGAGCTCAATTGTTCAACTATGGTCCGTGAATAGTGAAAAGCCATCCGTCGACCCCTGTATTTTTTTCCGCTTTTTTTTTTTTGGAAAGCCTACGATTTTTCTGGCCCGTTCACCTGGAGCATTTATCTTATTGCGTTTAGAAAAAAAAAGAGATTGATTTAAAGTACTATCTGCTCTACCATGGGAGAGGTGTATTCAACCGTCCCTGAAAGGGTCATCGCACAGGAAATTTTATTGGGTACTGGTAACAATGGTTCAGGTTACCGTAACCACGCCAGACATCAATTGCTACACGTTGCCAAATTTCTTCAATGCGAATAGCGGACGGAATAGCCACCTAAAGTGGTACGTCATAGCGCCAGCATCCATGTACTAAAGGTATGTATATCTACCCAACAGCTACAGCTATATAGTTATCTGACAAGTCGAGGAGTAGGTACAGTGCAGACCTCACCACAAGAAATTAAAGGTCAACATCCCATTTCCGACAACGGGCGAATGACCTTTACCATATTATGATGGGGCGTACTATATGACGCATCAGCATAAGGCTCATACCGGCGGAAAAGTGTAAAACATGAACAATGCTAGCACAGCTGCGTTTGGCGACGCTGATGTGTGCTGCGCGTCCATTCACATCCTATGTTGGCCGCGCACGCACACAACGCCACGCAAGGAAGGTCATCGCGTATGTGCGAGAATAGAATGTCTCGGTAATGAGCTCTGCTCCGAAGCAAGCCAGAAGTGCTGACGTGCCTCACACATCACCCGCTACAGAATCAAGTTTTGATAATGCACAGTATGAAACCAGATCCCTCGCCTCCGGATGTACAGTGCTGTGTACTCTTAAAGGGAACTCTCGAATGAGCACCTTTCACATTGCTGGCCCCCTATAACGGCGAGTGGACGCAGAAAGATTGTTCGTTCACGGCTCTAGTCTGTCAAAATGAGTCAGAGCTTTGAACCGCGAGAAGTCTTGTGCAAATCTAAGCCACTATGTTTTGGCAAGAGAGCGAAATACGGACAGGCTCGGCACGCAAGTGTTCCCTTTAGCAGTGTACCCATCTGTACATCCTCGCTGAATACTGTTGGGTTCTCGCATTGGACACGGAGGGACGCGGAGGAGGATCATGCCTCCTCTTCCAAGGTTTTCATTTTGTTGTCGTTTTATGTTCTGGAGAAAGCTTTACCATCGACTGTTGGCCGAACGCGTGTAATAGTTTTGACCCTTTGCCGCGGCTGACTAGAACCGGAAGCGATCGAGCAGCCGACCGGACGTTCAGTGATTGCCGAGCAATATTGCGATCGAAGGCAGCCGCTTTACCAATGCGTAACTATACCCGTTAGAGATGGAGGCCGGCCGGCTTTTCTCTTGCCACTGTGATTCTGGTTCTGCTTGTTAGCGATACCCGGCTCTCAAAACCTTCAGTTCCGGATGTCTACAGAAGACAGTGGTTGGGCGGTCTGGGTCAAAACTGCCGCATCACTCTCATCCTGCGTGTGGCACATTGGGTGGTCCAACGATCACCCTGTAGATGAGGGGGGAGTGATCCTTTCACCCACGCTCGAAACCACTGCGAGCACTTTCCCTGCTTGTCAGAGTGGCACCGTTACGTCCTGTACCTTTCTTCGAACGAAGTTTCATTCATACGGGATACACGAAATAAAAAAAAATAATAAAATCGATGCCACAGAATCAAGCTTCCCGACAGGCTGTCATTGCAAAGACATCGTCAAACCGGAGCAAACGATGGCGGTATAGCATTTCCAGGTAAAGAAATACTGCTTCGTACTTTGCCGCCACAACGACCACAACTACGATCCCTATTATCGCAGAGAAAGGAGTGAAAGAACGGTGTTAAGGACAGCTTGTGAACGTGCGACGTCGGTCAACAAGAGCGCCGTCTATACGTGTACAGAGAGAGAAATAGATGAAAAGGAAGAGGCGTGTCACATATGACTACTAGGTCACAGCCAGTTAGTCTGTGCGACGCAATACATGCGGTAAACATGACCTGCAGCGAGTGCATAATTATGTATTCCTGTCTCATTGCGAGCGCTTACGTCAATCCGGCATGTACGACTGCCCCCGTAATTTTCTCGTCCGTCAGCGACAGTCACTCAAGCGCACGCGTGCAACCAAAGACCACTTACGCAAAACAGAGGTTGCACCGCTCCTAACAAAAACCGTTATCGGAGATCGTAAAGTATACAAACGTAAACGTCGGATTAGACAATCGGGCCCCGTTGAGTTTCGCGTGTGGTTTGCACGAGCGAGTAGATCGACCGAGAGTAGTAAGATACTGCACGTCTATTTAGGCATGTCCTGCTTCTGGCTACCGTATTTATATCGCTACCTTTTCTTTTCTTTTCTTTTTTTTTTTTTGACTGTCGTACGCTCCACGGTCTTTGCCGGCCGCCATCTTCCTTTCTTGACAGATGACAAGTCAGAGGAGGCAGGCGGGTATGCGGAGACGTTTGTGGGAGTTCGCGAGTACGTCGAGCTGTTCCGCGACATCGTCGACCAAGAAAAAAGAAGAAAAAGAAAAGAAACATGTGCTCGCGACCAACGGGACGTCTTCTGAGCTCACTCGGACAGGTATATAGACAAGGGTTCAGGGAGCAAGCGAAACGGAACGACCACAAAAAAACAAAGCCAGGAACTGAAGGTATAGGATGGTCCTTCGCTTGTAAGAAGGAGGCCGCTGGCTCTCAGCGTAACAAGCGTCGCCAGTTCGCGTTCGAAAGAAGCCTGTGGAAAGAGGGCCACTGCCAAAATGAGAGAGAGAGGAAGGGAGAGAGAGAGGAATCTGCCCGTGCTCGTGACCTTTGCTGGAGAGCCATTTGTGGTCGCACACTTGCAGGCGACCGCGAGTTATATTATTTATACATTTTTCCACGCAAGACCTTCCTCGAGTGCAAACAATATGGCCGTTGGCTCGACCAAGTACGGTTACAGTTGACGTGCGCGCGCGCGCGCGCGCGTGGAGCGTCTTTATATTTATATATAGAAACTCGCAGCGTATAACCCTACTAAAAAATAAGATGGAAAATAAAAGAGATGAGTCTGTCTGCTCGCGTGCCCCTTTCCCTCGCGCGTAGCGGACAACACCCTGAGGCCGGTCGTTTGCAATTACCGCCATACTTGCGGGTCACGTGATGGCAGCCGTCTGCACCTCGAATTGCTTCGTTCTTTCTTTATTTCTTCCTGGCGATGCCAAGGATGTACAGGTCCTTCGCCTGCCGCGCTCCATTTATAAGCATGATCGTGAAGTACGTCCGCAATAATTCTACCCCGCGTCAGTCTTCCAGGTGGCAGATGGACGTGCGGCGAGCAGGAAGAAAAAAAAAGAAAAGAAGGATGAACCGAAAATAGTTAACAACTGTATATGACCTCCGGTCAGGCGTTGTGACTTGCCCGTTTCTGCGGTCGCCTGCCGGGCTTTAGTGGCGGAAAATGTCAGATTCGCGCTGCTGGAGATGCAAGCGTGCAGATGCTATTCGCGGCGCAAATTACTCGTCCATGTTGCTGGGGCGACGGTTATAAAGGAAACAGAATGCTTACGCCTGCCGTGTATCAGTCACATTCATGTAGCTAGACGACTCCACATAGAAGCTTCGTCGTTGAGTTAAGCGTACGTGTGATTAATAAAAAAAAAACTCCTTTGTAGCGAAACGGGTTTCCGCATTTCTCGACAAGGGAGACGATTCAATGGTACAAAACTACTGCCTACGATATCGTTTCCGTTGTTTGTTCGTTTGCACCATGCCCATGTAAATCACCAATAGAAAAAAAAAATGGTGCTCTTGTGCAGCTTTCAGCTTTCTGGTATTCTATAATTTCACTGTGTTCGCCCATGTATGCTTTTCTTTTCGCTAGCATTCGCTCTTCACGACAACAAGTTGCACCTCGAAGCTTTACAGTCTGGGTCACATGCATAAAACATGATGAAGGCGGAAAACAAGGCGCAGCATGAGTGTTAGCGCACAAACTTAAGTCGCAGTTTCCTCGGTGCATAGCTGAGTCGCTGCGAGTCGTTGTGAGTCACAGTGACTCACTGTCACACCTCCACCTTGCTTCTTCGTTAGTGTTTCTTCAATTACTCGCGAGATGAAAAGCCGAACTTACTCGAATCCATCGTCGAAAGAAAACAAGAAACAGAAAAGACTTTCATTAAGCCACGCCTAGCGCTTATCTTTCGCACTGACTGTCTCACACATGGTCGCGTTGCTTTCGCAAGCTGTATTTTTTTTTTCGTCACCAGCTACAACGCGCCGCACGCTAAGTAACTTTTTATCTGTTTGCAAAATCTCTGCTCCGACTGGCACACGTGTGGGTGTGCACAGGCAATAACGTTTCGCTCAAGCACTGCTGTTTCTCGTGTCCGTATCAGTGCGTTCGAATGAGTCTAGTGGCGCTCTATTTGCTGTATACTGCTCAACACTGCACATCGACGCATAAATTTAACTGAGCGCCAAATGAAGTAGCTAAAGATAGAACCCTTTCGTTAATGTACTCACGTCCGGTATGTCCTTGGTGATATTTGTTTGCGTAGCGCCACCGAAGCAGATCACCAATGCAAATCACGATACATAGGCTACGACGTCGAAATAACTCTCTGTTAGCTTGCTAAGCCGCCCGTCCACTCGATTTTTCTACGCCCACACAAAAAACAAGCCGGTGCTGTCCGGGCAAACCACTTATCACTGCAATCCCCCCCCCCCCCCTTGGAATAGCTAAAGCGAGCCAGCTTCGCGTGACGCGCATTTTTCTTCAAATTAGTGTACTGCGCAGGGTTGGTCAATATTTCTCACTATACATGAATAGAGTGAGTTGAAATTATCCTGTGCATAAAATAGACTTCGTAATTTGCGCGTGGAATGCAAACGAAACGTAAGAACATTTTTGAATGAGGCGAAAAAAAAAAAGGGCAGCGAACAAGGAAGAAAAAAAGAGCCATATGAAATGAGTGTCTTTCTTCACTGTCCTCCGCGTTCAGTTGTGGGTGTATAACGGTAAATTACTCCTCAGGCGGGTTCTCTTTCCCAGCGTCTCAGTAATTACGGGTGTAGCACATAATGCGTGCGCTTAACCGTGTGAGCGGTGAGAATGGGACTGCTAGATTCAACCTGTATATCGCAGCTTGTCTCTGCTGACGAGAGTAACCCGAATGCTGAAGCGGTTTCGGATCCCGTTCGCTTATTTATTTCGCGGAGGTATATATCGCGACGGTGCGCGTATTTTAAGGAGTGCAGTACCTCAATGCGAAATGGATTAACGCGCATATATGTAGATGACGAATAAAACAGCGTTTAATACGGGACGAGATGCACTAACTATAGATGCACCAACGAGCCCAATCAAGCACACTGCTCGACGCATCTAAGTATAAAATTAGGTCTACACTAAGGAGCCGCGGTAGGTTAAAATATATGCACGGCAGTTCTAATATTGACTAATGCTTCATTTGGACGATAAAAACCCCCAAAAGTCAATCGATCGATCAAACCTGAAACTGAGAGTGTTGCACGCGGATACGAAGGTAATGCGATGCCGCTGTCCCTACGTACTGTATACCGTGTCCTCCGCGATCGGTTCCGGCAGCACGGCGCGCTAATCGGGGAGGCCACGTGTATCTTTTGGGGCATTCGGAGCAGTCCCGAGGTTGTTGTGTGGACACGGCCCCAAGGAGCCTTTTATTCAAATAGCCCATAAGTGCACCTTCAAAGAGCTTTCCCTTGCCTCAATTAGGGCACCCTTCCGTTGTCGCACTGGTAAATATTAGAACAAAAACGGGCGGGCCAGTAAGTATCGAGCAGTGTGTATACAAAACAAGCAGTTTGCAACCGAGCTAGAGCTCCTCCCATGACCCGAAATGCACTCCCATTCATTAGGCGCGTACGTGAAAAAGAGAACGACGCGTCGTGATCGCCGTGTCCCTTCGAAGGACCCACTCAGCTCTCCTATTCACGTTCGAATTCAAGCCACATTAAGAGAGGAGGCGCACATTGCAGTAATATGCCCTCCCCTACTATCGTGTATACGTTTCCGTTACGTACCGGCCCGTCCAATGGCAGTTCTGTGTGCGCACACGCGCCAGCGCGGTCGTAAAAGCAGTGCAGAGGGTTGTCATTTGGACGTCGCCGCCGTGCCATCGGTGTCCCATCGCCAAAGCACTCGTGATGCCCGGCTCGTAAACGCTCCGCGAGCCATTACAGGCGGCACACGCACACTGAGGCACGCGCGCTCTGCATTTCGGGGACGCGACGGGGTCCCACACAGTATATATAATCGCTGCGCACGCGATCTGCAGTGTTTACCCTGCCCTTTGCTCATGCGTCGTACCTATAGCGCTGTAGTTGCGTGCACTGCACTCAAACGTAGCTGATGGTGTTCGCAGTACAGTTGAAGATCGTTATAAAGAACACTGATATAGCGAATTATCGGGTACAGCGAACTAAATACGAACTTTGATTGGTCGCGCTTCATTTCAGCGTGACTTATTCTTTTTATAACTAAACGGAAAACGGAGGGGGGTTCAACCATACTTTATGTATGTTCAGGCGTGCGTTTGTATGTGTGATTGTATTGATACACATGCACAATTGAAAATTTTTGAAGGAAGGGGGGCCAGTCTGAACCCCCCCCCCCCCTCCTGGCTAGGCCGAAGGTTGGGACAACTGCTTCAATTCTTGACTGCTCAAGAAAGGCACTAGGTATTAAGTATTGATAGGTCACTCGTTAAGTCGAGCAACAAGTGTTGCCAGACATTGATAACCACTAGCTGACACTAGAGGCGAGTTTTAGAAAACGAAGTAAAGGTAGCAGTGCTGTGCACTGCTTTTGTAATATTACTGCCAGTTCGACAACAGCGCTCGTGCTTCTTCACCGTAAATTTTGTGAAATATGGGTGCACAATTACGAGTACGTTATAGTTATTCCGGAGCCAGCTCGATATGCACTTTTCCTTTTCGCCACTGCAGCAGTGATACCTGGTTGCTAGACATTTGGCTTGAATGATTTGACTTTAATATACCCCGTGGCAACAGAGCACATCATAAACGCAGCCGCTCTATTACTGATTACTTGCAGGTTTCTCTAAATAATGATTGCTGTGGTTTTATGTCCCAAAATCATGATATGATCATGAGAGACGCTGTAGAGCTTCGGAAGTTTCAACCACCTGGGGTTCTTTAACATGCACTTCAATCTAAACACACGACCATCTAGCATTTTGCCACCATCGAAATGCGGTCTCCGAGGCCGGTGTTCGATCCCTCAATCTTCCGGTCAGCAGTCAAGCACCATATATCCACTAAACCACCGTGGCGCGTCTATTTTTGAGGTTCTTCTGTAACGACATACCTCGGATGTAAGTGCACTAAAGGGTATCGTGTTGCATCTACTTTAAGGTTCTACCTGTGCGAGTATTTAAACGCTGTAGGTACACAATTAGCAGCGCATGTACAGGCTTGATTCGTATTTTTTATCCGTAAACGGATATTGGGCAACACGCGACGCCCACCGCCTGTATATGGCGGCGCGACCCGGATGTTCTCCAGGCCTTCGCTTATGCTTCGCCTATCTGTAGTGTAATCTAACCCGGCATCAGGGCACAACTTCGGAGGCTGCGCGTGTTTCCTGTTGATGCATCAGTCGGCGTAACCAAGGTGATCTTCTCGTGAGTTCGCGGCTCCCTCTTTCTCCCTCTCTCTCATTGTCTGGGGTAGAATGCTTAGCATTCGGAGCAAGTGTCTAACGCTACACCGGATGGGCTCGACGCATTGTATTGGAGCTCAGTGCCAGGAAAGGTCAGCGAGGGGTCACCTGACTGTACATCTCGCTCCAGTGGCATCGCCGAAGGTATATATCGCGGGAGCTCGGACTCATCGGAAGCGGCGGTGCGAATTAATAAGACTTATTAGGAGAGTCACGCTGGTTAGGCGCATTATCGATGTAAATGCGTTGGCCTACACATTTACCGTATTTAGTTTTGACCGATTGACTGAGCGTTTCGTAACCGTCCCATACAAGTAATGCCACTGTGGAGGCCTTTGAATGGATATCAACCATTTGGATATCTTCTGTCTGCACTAAACTGCTAGCTAGCATATGGACGTTCTCGACAACTAGAGCCCCGTCCGTGACTTTTTATATACGCTTTGTTGTATTACTGATACTGATATTGCTCTTTCAGCATGATCAGAGATTACAGAGTAGTGGTTTCTACACGTATGTCATGCGCCGACTACGCGTCAGGGCGTGTTTTCATACGCTTGCGACGTTGTCTCACGTTCTTGTATGTTTGTGCAGTGCATACAACCTCTTTTCTTTTTTCTGTCAGCCCCTTAAAAGAGTGGTACCCAAGAACCATTTCCGCAATGCCAATTACCTGCAGTACGCACGCGTAAGTGATGTTGCCGACCGTATAGGTACAGATGATGCCACGAAAACGCGAGTCGCTAAGCATATCAGAGGGTCCCATAGATGAAGCCAATCTTAAGCTGTTCCCGTTGGTCCAATACGGGCTCGTGCGGACTACGTCTATAAAGAACATCTATGTACAACGTCGATCGCAGCGCATCGGATCGCAGGTCGTCAATCTCTCACACACTGACGGTAAAATGAAACAAACGCCACAAAGAAAAAAAAACGGGTTATTCGCTCGGCGAGTCCGCGTATATACGAACGGCTATAAATGGCGTATAAATGCTAGGTTGTCTCTGTAATGCGGCGAACCGCAAATACGCCGCTCGGGAGACGTGAAGAGAACGACAGCAAGCTCCTCATCGTCTCTTCGTGAAAGCGATGATCGTTGATTTTTATTTGTTTTTCTCCTTTCTTCTATATGCCAAATGCCGGTTCGCTCTGTGTCAGCCGTGAGTGTTTCCTTCGGATTGATTCTCGATCAAAAAAAGAAAGAAAAAAAAAGAACCGACCGATCGCCGAGGCACGACGCGCCTGCCGCCTGATACACACCGTTAGCAACCGTCTTCTCGAATCACACACACACTTGTCAAGAAGACCTCGTCGGCAGGGCAGCGGCGTTATATCGGGGTCGTAAGGTTGTCGCGACCCAATTTCTTTCATCGCGTTGCATTGCCGAAAGCCCCTTCGACGACGCGTACGTGCACTGTCGTTGACTTGAAAAGAAACTGCTTCGACAAGGGAAGGCTACGTGGTTACCCGATCGCGCACTTCCATTCACTAGACGTTGAGATAAGCGAGCGCATAGAAAACGCAGTATGGGATGTGCCTGTGCCTGTGCGCGTATGCATGTGTGCATGTGCGTGAGTGCATGTATGTACGCCGACTTGAGTGAGTGAGTGAGTGAGTGAGTGAGTGAGTGAGTGAGTGAGTGAGTGAGTGAGTGAGTGAGTGAGTGAGTGAGTGAGTGAGCGAGTGAGTGAGTGAGTGAGTGAGTGAGTGAGTGAGTGAGTGAGTGAGTGAGTGAGTGAGTGAGTGAGTGAGTGAGTGAGTGAGTGAGTGAGTGAAGTGAGTGAGTGTGTGAGTGAGTGAGTGAAGTTAGTGAGTGAGCACGTGCGTGCGTGCGTGTCTTCACCGAGTGCAAGGAGAGCACGCACTTCTGCCATAACCCGTCACGCGTTAGGTTATTTTGGTATATAGTTCGCCGCGAGTGTATACCCGTGAAAATATTATACAGCGGGCATGGGCGCAAGGCTGCGTGTGTCCCAGCACACTTAAAGGTGATCACCTCGCGTGTTCTCCCCAACTGCAGCGGCACCAGTCTCGTCGTGCGTGATCTCTCGAGAAAGACCCGGTCGCATCCACAAACTGCGCACGCGGCGAATGTTTATACGTCGACCCCACCGAAGTCGTGGTTCCCCCGAGGCAAGCTGTCTGCACACCGCGGTATCTATCCGTCCCAACGCGTTCGCTTTCGTCACGAAACCGGCGTAAAATGAAAAGCAGCAGGAACGGAGATATGCGCCATTATGCCGCAATCTAGCTATACTGCTGCGTGAGGTCGAGCGCACGTATACAGACACCGTTATACACGCTCAGGTAGCGAGGAGGGAGGTCTAAGGGTTCGTGCGGCGCCTACCTGATACGTTGCCGCGGGTCGTGCTATGGCCGCCGGCGGATAACCCCGCGCCGGCCTAACCTCCATCTTTAATCCGTGCCGCTCGTGCCGGTTTAGTGCGCACCATCTCGTTTTTTATTGTCTTTGGTTTTGTTCCTTTGTGCTTCCTTTTTGTATTAATGCGTAGCATTAATACAAAAAGGAAGTTAATACAAAAATGAGAAGCAATCTGGGGTTTCAGACTCAGTTTCTAAGCCAGCAGAATGAGGAAAAAGAAAAACATTTTTTTTTCGAGCTAAAATTGTGAAAAAGATATACAGTAATGTAATGACACTTACAAACTATCATAAACTATCATATAAAGCTATAGTCAAGGCGAAACGTACACTAAAACATTACTTAATTTTGAAGATGAAAGTACATACTTTTTGTGAAGCCTGCGTACGGATAATAGGCATGGCTTTAAAAGATATAGGAAGACAACAGAGGAGATCGGAGAACTATATAGCAGTTGACGTTACGAGAAAAAAAAAAATTATGACCTGCACAGGCCACGTAATGCGCAGGACCAATAATCGGTGGACAGTTGGGGTGCTGGAGGGGATACCAAGGGGTGGAAAACGCAGCCGATCCCGGCAGGGGGTCAGACGGGTTGAAGAAAATCAGGAAATTTGCAGGAATAAATTAGAATAAACTCGAGCGAGACATTGCAAATTGGAGATAATCGGGAAAGGCATTCGTCCCGCCGCGCACATAAATGATGACGACGACGACGACGACTTAATTTACTCTCGTAATTCCAGTACTTGCTGCTGTTTGCGAACTCTTGGGTAATGTTGGCTGTTATTGGCAAGAACTGGTTGTTATGGAAATATAACGAAGCAACGAAATTGTAATACTGTACACCTGCCTTATACCCAACCACGGTGTACACCGTGGCATACACCACGGCTTACACTGTGTACCCAACGACAAGCTTCGCACAGCATGACAGTTACCGTTAAAAGTAATCTGTCACAAATATAACACCAGCTGGTGTTACCGGATTGGCACCTTTTCTTTTGTTTCATTCCTGATCACATGTGTCTCCTCACATCAGTGGCGTGAACAGGCGATGATCGCGCCCTCCTGTGGCCTGGTCTAGTCCAAGGAGGTTTAAAAAACAAAGGAGGTTTAAGAACCTCCTTGGTCTAGCCTCAGGCCCCCTATCATCATTCGCAAGCGATTCAGAGCCGCGGGCAGCTTCGGTGGTAGGGGCTGCATGTAGTGATTGGATTGAGAAAGACGTCGCACCACGTATTCCATTCGGAACGACAAGACGTCGAAACATTATAAAGCCCGGCACATTTAATCGAAAACCGCATCGGAATTTTCGGGGGGAAACGATCGAGCGCTGCCTGCGGTTGCAATAGCAGGAAATGTTTTGAACAGATTCGCTCCAAAATGGAGCACGTAATTACACTCCCGGCATCTCGCTCGGGGAAGGGGAGAGGGAAGAGGAATTGTGGCAAACTTGAAGCTGCGGTATCGTTTGAGAAAGAGGGAAACGACAAAGTTCCAGGCCGAGAGTGCATAAACTAGAAAAAGTGCTTGCGGCGCCGATGCTGCATCGAAGTCGACCTCGTTTTTGTCTGTGCTTCGTAACAATCCCGTTTGGCGAATCTACGGAAGGCGGCACCGTCAAGCGCTGGTAAACATTTAGGCGTGTAGGAGCAGTATGTTTTCATACACATTACAAAGGCACATTTTCGGCACTCAATTGGTCCTCTTTGTTCTTTGCCGGAATGAAACGTCCATTGAGGAAGTATGCATATAGATTTGGACTACATTCCGAGCAGTGAGCGTGAACTTTAATTCCCACACAATCAGCCGCCGCGTTCTGCGCGGCGCGTCGATTACGACATAGATAGATTGCAGGTGATGTCCAGGAAACAACGTGCTAGTCAGGCGCGTAGCCAGAAATTTTTTTCGGGGGGGGATTCAATAATACTTTATGTATGTTCGTGCGTGCGTCTGTATGTGCGCGTGTATATATACACGCGCACATACAGACGCACACGCGCACATATCTCGGGGGGGGGGGGGTTGAACCCCCCCCCCCCCTGGTGCTAGTACCCAAACATGGAGGCCACGCTGATGTCGGTATACTTAACTCAATCACGAGTACATCGCTTTGCGCTTGACAGTAGCTTTATTTTTTTTCAGCGGATAATCATTTATATCGACTTATCTCTTGGCGCAGGACGCGCATGTCGTGTCGCGCTTTGTAATTACGAACCGAAGATCCGCGCCACGGTGGTCTAGTGGTTATGGTGCTCGACTGCTGACCCGAAGGTCGCGGGATCGAATCCCGGCCGCGGCGGCCTCATTTTCGATGGAGGCGAAAATGCTCGGTGTTCGTGTACTTACATTTAGGTGCACATTAAGGAACCCCAGGTGGTCGAAATATCCGGAGTCCTCCACTACGGCGTTCCTCATGATCATATCGTGGTTTTGGGACTTTAAACCACAGCAATTATTATTGGAATCTCGACGTGCTATCAGTACCCTAAGATGGCTACCGCGTTGACTTCGTTATAAGTCATCCGTACGATGCACTATTTATACGGGGTGCTCTGACGTTATTGATGCATCGACGGTGTATACACATAGCCAAGTGAAAAACTGGCATTTTACCTCGATCTGTTTACCTCAATGGTGAACTTTCAACAAAATGGCGTACACGTTGACGCCAAGTGAACACTTACAAAGGCAGGAATGCTGTAAGTGCGGTCGACCCCTGACTGCTCTGGTCGGGAATCCAGCCAGCACGACACGCTCTTTTCTTTCTCAATGCGACTATATAATCGACTCGCCCTGGGGCTGTCCGTGATGTAAGCGCTCGTTTTGGTACACTTCCAACCAATCTCGTCGCGTCCATTTTTCCATCGTTCCTTATAGAAGAGGCACATATATATCGAGTGTGCGCACAAGCGCGCATTCCAAACGTATACAGGCCGGTGCATTCGCGCCACTTCCGGCCAACAACATCCGACGGGAACACTTCCTCGCGCTGCTCCCGTTATGCAACGCGCGCGCGAATAGGAAGAACGAGACAGACACGTGCGCACTATAGAGTCGCCACATTTGTATACGCCGACTTCCGGACACGGCTGCCGGCACTTCCGACACCGCAGCGTCGTCGGCGTCACCGCGAACGTAACGCGTTTAGTTACGCGCGCGCTCGCGTCGCTGACAAACGTCACCGCCCCTAGCTTCCTCCTCCGCTGTGTGTTCCTTACATTCCACTTCGGCTATAAGGACGTCGCACGGTTGTCTCGGGCACCAACAGTGGTGCCACGACATTTCACGCACCTTAAGGTACGCAGACATGAAGTGTGCGTCTCAACACGCGAATGTGTATGCGCTCAGAGACATCAACGTCTCAAACGGTCACACCCGAAGCACGCGGCAAACCGGCAGGACGCGAGTTTACGCGGTCAACTAACGGCGCGTTTCTTGATGGGCAATCGAGATCTTGCTTTTTTGACTCGTGTGAACCTCGAAGGTCCATGTGTCGCGACTGCAAACATAGCAGTCATGCCCTCGGGAACATCGTGCGCGTAACGGGACTCGTGTTCGCATGTTTTCATTTCGCAAACCTCGTGCCTGCTGTCGTTTATTGCGCGCTTGAAAAAAAAAATTGTGGGCGCGGGGTTAAAGGTCACCGTACCGTATAGCGCTGAGGCCGGAATGAGACCAGTTTGCAAGAAAAATTGTGCGTGGGTCAGAGTTCCGGCAAAGCACGAAACGCGAGCCTGGAGCATAAATAGGGCGATTGGAAAAGACGCCGCGTAGATTTGGGCTCTTTCTTTTTCTTTTTTTTTTTTTGCGAATGCGCGCGGAGCACATCGATGACCTCTTTCCAAGTCTCTGGTCAGGCGATTCACGCTGTCCACATTTGCAACGGTCGGAGGTCACGTGAACGCGTAAATAAAGAACGTCCCAGCGTGACCGTGCTGCTGGACGGTGTACTCTGTAATGTCGGAACAACTGGCACACAACTCAGTCTTCGGACTGAGTTTGAATGGAAACAATAGTGTTATAACAGCGGATATATCCAATATTAGCCGAAAATAGCAGGAATTATCAACACTTATTCATCATCACTCAACAGAAGCCAACATTAGTCATCATACAGCCGTCATATAGTCAACATCGGTGACAATTTAGCCAGACTCAGTCGATATTAATCAGTGCTGGTATAGCATGCGCGAAAACACGGTAGTTCAATTCGATCAGGAATTGTGGGACATCATCATAATCATGCATTTACAGACCGCTGGTGGACTAGGCCTAGGAAGACATTGTCATCGATGGATACAACCCTAACCTCCGCAGAAGGATATGGTGCGGTTTAGTGGAAATAGAGCGAAGGGCAGGGACCACTTGTTGCAAAAAGATTCGTTGCGTCAAAAAAAAAAAAGCAAAACCTCAACATAGCCCGTTAGAGGTGGTGCACTTACAAACGACCTATAGTATACCCCTGCTGTTTTGGAAGAAACCACGTTTCAACCATTAGCGGCACGCAGCGTTGTCGAAGGAACTGTAAAAAAGGAGTGGAGTACAACCGAAAGCGAAAGCGTCGTTTGCGGGGTCGTAGAGCTTTTTTGGCGCGGAAGGAGTCGCTTTTTTCGTCTGGGAACACTGAAAGCGGGAGGACGCCCAGCGACAAGCGCTGAAAACTCGTGGCCCGTTCGTTTCTCTGTTCGTCAAATGCCGCGCAGGCCGTCCCGCGAAGAGCGATTCCTGACAGCCACGAAACGGGACTTTTCTGTCTCGTTTCCTCTACGTCGTCTTTCTTCCTTCTGCGAGCGCTTTTATTATTGTTATTATTACAAACGCGAGGCTTAACTTTCAGTAAGGTCTTCCTTTCTTCGGCCACGGAACAATCGCGTATGGGGAAGGGTTTACGTGGTGAAACGGGCCTTTTTTTTTTTTCTTTTAGGGCCCGCGTAGACGTCTTTGCCTGTGCTACTTAGCAAGACAGACGAAAGGGTTCATGTACATCGCGTATAAATATACGCACACATACTATACACAAAGAAAGAAGATAGGTGTGCGTGTATACGTGAGAGGTGTGCACACACGATATGTAGACAGGCCGCGCTAGAGCTACACGCGTTTACTGGTTCGTGTCAGCGTCAGCGCGAGGAGCGCCCGCGGTTGGCGCGCAATTGCCAAGGCGCGTTGCGTCGCGGAGTTGGAGCAGCCCGCGGTGATTAGCGCGAGCGCGTGCGAGCTCAGCAGGGGCGCAGCTCGCTCAGCCAGGGCAGGGTCGACCGCGCGCCAGAGGTCTTCTCCTTGGCGTGCGAGGGCCAGGAGGGCGACCCGGAAGGTTGAGGGCCGGCTTTCCTCAGCCGCCGATTGCCGTCCAGGAAGTGGCCGTATGAGAGACCTCCGCGGACGAGCGCCAACAGAGAGCGTCGTCGTCTTCAGGTTGGGAAGGCGTCCCGCGGCGCCCAGAGGAGCGCTATTCTTGCGGCACAAAGCTGCAGTGTGGAAGCGAAGGTGACAACCCCCCGGCGAGGTTAGTTTGCCTATTTGGCATACAGCCGATAATCGAGGCGGTTTTGTCGGACGGCAAAGGAGGGTGCCTCCAGGAGGTCGTGTTTTCCGCATTTTCGTATATAGCTTCCGGTTTGTTGACGTCGAGGAGATCGTGCACGTCGACTACCCTAGCAGCGGGAAACCGAAACATGCGGCACAGTTTCAAATCGTGGTTCTGCATAGTCCCGCAAGGTGGCGGAAGGGTTGAGAAAGGCAAATTGACAACCACCCGTTTAGAACACGAAGCCCCAAGGAAATCCGTATGGATTCTGTGTCCATGCGCTTCGAGGTGTCGATTAATTCGACCTCGCGCTGCCATTTGTTAGCTTCCAGTTTAGCGGCTCAATAGGTAGACGATCGTCCCAGAGTGGCCTTCGTCCCGGGTTCGATCCCCGAACCGGGACGAATTTTTCGGCGACTAAGAAGCTTTCTTTCTGAGGAGTCCGTATGGATTTCCTTGTGGTTTCGTGCTACGAACGGGCGGTTGTCAATTTGCCTTTCTTAACCCCTTCAGGGTTTTCGCCGTACATGTACGGCAGAAGCTTCCTGGTACCAAAGGGTTTTCGTCGTACATGTACGGCATAGCGTTTATTTTTAAAACGCGCGCCTTTTTCGATCATTTCTCTTGTTTGGCTTGTGCTTCAACACTTCGGGAATATGTGGAATTTTTTTCATGCGCCGATGTCTCTCCGTTGTATTTTTTTTTCGCTTCCCAAAACGGCGCGCCGCCTATCGCTTGCCCATCCGAGCGCGTTCGCGGTGCAGCTGGTTTAAAGTGCGCGCCTTTTTCGATGATTTCTCTTGCTTGGCATGTGCTGCCACGCTTCGGGAATACGTGGAATTTTTTTCATGCGCCGATATCTCTCCGTTGTAGCTTTTTTTATGCTTCGCAAAATGGCGCGCCGCGCGCCGGCTATCGCTTGCGCAACCGAGAGCGCCCGCGGCGCGGTTTGGTTTCAAACGCGCGCCTTCTCCCTTTTCTCTTGCTTGGAATGTGCTGCCACGCTTCGGGAATTCGTGTAATTTTTTAATGCGCCAATGTCTCTCCGTCTTTTTTTGTTTTCTTTCCAAAGAGGCGCGGCGGCTTGTAGTCTCGCATCAGCACGCGCGCACGCGGTCCGGCTCGTTTCGGTTTCGTCCTTCGGGTGGTTTTCGCTTCTTGCGCCCGCAGAGCGGATGGCTGTTTGGTTTCTAATCTCTCAAAGGGTGACCGCTTGTTACTCTCTCATTTATTGCACCCCGGCGCGCGATTACATCTGTTTCCGCGCGGCGCTAAATTACACAAACGACGCCGCCGTGATTGCGTTTCCTGTTTTGGGTTCTCGGAAAAACTAACTACGTCTTGTTGGCGATAAGGCGAAGTATTGCTGTAGCTTTTTCACTCGTTTTGCTTTCCGGACGGGCGCAGAACCATAGAGTTTTCTTCCGTGCGCTCACTAACGCAGTTCGCTCACGCTATGGAAGCGCGCGTCGGTTGCGCTGCTGCCGGTGAGTCGAGCAGCGATTCTTCCGATGCGGACTATTCCCCAATTGCCGATCAGAATCTGATTCATTGGATTTCAGTTCGTCAGACGAGGAGTTTTGACGAGTTCAGACTCCGATGACGATCAAGGAGCGACATCTGAAACGCGTGCGCGGGGAGCCATGCTTCAAAGACTATCACACGCTCAAAAGTTTTTAGTGTTTGAGCACGAGCGTTTTTAACCGGAAACGTAGTCTGGTACGCTTATTTTTGTATGTTTGTGAGCTATGTTTAATACAATGCATAATTTTTATTCATAAAAAACTGTGAAGCTTCTTTTTTTTAGGATTCTGCTTGATTTTACTACGAATAAACCATATGTATGTAGCAACAAAACTGATTTTTTTGTCACTTTACGGTCACGAAAAAAAATTTTAGACAATTTTTTTCTTAAATAGAATCGTCTGAAGAATTTATTTCAGCAATAAAAAAATTACACATTTTTGGACTGTATTTCGCGAAAAAATTCGACCCTCAAAGGGTTAACGGCGCAGTTGGCTCGCTGCTACCTCGATACCCTGATACATAGGCTCCTTTCTTACGAATTTCGACTAGGAAAGCGTCAGTCGAAAGGTGTGGTCCTTCGGTTAATAGAGAAGAAACATCAAGGTCTGCGTTAATAATTAAGCGTTTCCTTGGTCACGTTCAGTCGTTTTCCTTTGTCACGTTGTGGTCGATCGTGCTTTGAATTGGGCGCTGCCCCTAACAGCACCGACGATTGTACATAGGTATGAGAGTGTACGTAGTACCTGTTGCATCGCTTTGTAGCAGCAGAAAATGAGACAGGCAACCAAGCGCCGCTTATTAAAGAAAGACGGAGTTCGAAGATTCGTCACATATACATCATTGTCGATATGTACAGTAGGCAAAATAAAACAACTAATCGACGTTCAATCAAGCATGATTAAAGAAGATTAATTGTTCAAGCCATCCTTCCATACGCTCGTCCATTACTTCTTTGTTGAATGAAGAATCCCTAAACCTTGCGAAATCTCCTTTTCTCTTGAATATTCCAAACTTCTCCACTTACCTCAGTATAGAGGAGTCAATCAGATAGCTGTATCTATCCAACTGAAATGTATGATAGGCAAAGAGTTTAGCCAGATTATACTCCGGTTAACCTCTTTGCCCGTCATATATTTTCCTTTGTGTGTACCTTTATACCTGTTCTATGCGTTATAGCTTTTATTTTCATTCCAACGCCCTAAAGAAGACCGATCAGGGGTCTTGAATGCGATCGCTTGTTCCCTTCCGCACTTCTACAACACGTTGTCAGAGAAACCAGAGCGGCTGCGTTGAGACGCGACCTCGCATGCGTTCAGCCCGTGTCGTGCTGCTGTCGGAAGCCCGAATGCCTTCGTCGAGTCGGCTGCACGCGAGGCCCAGTTGTCCGCGCGCGTGCTGCAACCCAACCGCGTTGACGCGCGTCGAGGGGTTGCGTGACTGCGACGCGCGCGCCGATCCCGCGTGCAGCCGTCGCGGTACGCGCGCGACGTCTCCCAGACCTCTGCGCGAATCGCCGCCCGCGGGTTTCGTTTTGACGGACACGGCCGCAATGAGCGGAGACAGGAAACGCGCCGCTTCCTTCCTCTTCGTCCTCGCAACGCGGAGAAGTGTCGCTGCTTTTCGGCAGGAGGACAGGCCCGCTTAATGCGCCGCGAGAAAAGCGGGGGACCCCTGACTCGTTGCAACATCTTTCCGTTGCTTCCTGTTTGCACTGGGTTGCTGAAATGTATGGCTTGTAATGGGCTGATGGAGTCGCGTGCGCGAATAAGAATGAGTGATAAGAACCAGTGCTAAGCTACTATGGAGTGGCCTCCTCATAGATACGAGCATACTATGGGGCCGAATCCACAAAGTTTTCCGTTAGTAAGTGCTACTTGCTATTACTCAGCCGCCTTCTCTATAATAACATGTCCGGTACCATGATTGGATGAAATTTCCTCTTACGAACAAATTATAGTGAGAACTTCTAGCGCACTCGGGCCCTGAAGCTTCCAAATTGCTAAACCGCAAAAAAAAAAAATAAAAACGAAGTACGACTGCGAGTGGATGGTCTGAACCAGGGGCGTAGCCAAGGGGTGGGGGAAGGGGGGGTTGCGGTGTTCAACACCCCCCCCCCCCGAATATGTTCAATTTTGCTTGCGTATATATACACGCCCACATACAAACGCACGCACGAACATACATAAAATATGGTGACCCCCCCCCCCCCCCCCGAAAAAAAATTCTGGCTACGCCCCTGGTCTGAACAACTGTGCGCATCCATTCGCTCGTTCTCGCATTCTTTGAGCTTGAAGAATGCTGTGGGATCTTATCGATAAGTTCGAACGTCAATGTTTGTCGTGCTATAGAGCAGCATAGAGAGAGATACATAGAAAGGCACGCGGTATATTTGTATTGCAAGCGAAAAATACGCTTTGGATCAGTGAGGGGAATAGGATAGCACGAACATTAAAGATGATTGCGCATGGGCTGCGAGGATTGACGCATTGAGAACGCCTAACGTGTCAGCCTAGCGAAGGTGGCCAACAATGCTGACGAGCAATGGTCCATGTGAACAACCACATGTGCACGACTAATTTGAAAACTAAGCATCTTAACGTTCGGTTCGCATATATATGTGTAGTATTATAACCCACGAGGGCGATTACACGCTTTCCGCTCGTGATAGTACCGCCCATCAATGAATCTCTGATACAAGCTCCGTACAGGCTCTGTAGACCTACACTGCCTCGTGTGCACATTACAGCTTTAGACGACGTATAGACTGCCTATACAACACGCGACCGCAAGGCGGGCTTCGGGATTATCCGCACGCCGCTTCCTTTGAATGGGTCGACGGAGAGTCACAAGGGTACCCGCCCCTCTCTATACTATACAGCCTTGCAGAGTGGTACACAGCGAACCTGCTTCCTTGTCTATAGCCGAGCGGCTAATGAGAACGCGACCAAGACCGCGAGCCGCAAATAGCTCCATCAAAAGGAGCGCCCGTGGAATGCGCGACGCGGAGGCGAGTGCACCCATGCACGCGGCGTGGATGTGTGTGTGTATATACATGGTGGACACGAAGTTATTACAATTGTCGGCGAGCGAACGTTCTCCGTCAATTCCTCGCTTATATTAAGGCGCCCTCCGTGGACTGCGCTCGCGTTTTGTGTCGCTCTGTTGTGACGACGCGAGCGGTCTTGCGTGCCGCGCGCCTATGCCTGTCATCGCGTAGCACGAATGAGAGAAGTGGGGCAGGACAGGGAAGAAGGCGCGCGACTTACGGGCTGTGAGAGTGTCCCTCCGTGTGACGAACGGCAGGTTTGTCGCGGCTGTCTCAGCGAGAGTGCCGCGCAGCGCCCGTGCATGCACGCGAATGCCCGATCTGATTCTCTCCTGTCACACTGCATGTGCAGCAAGCGGGCGTATCGGGACAAAGAAATAAGCAGTGCGAAGAACAGCGAGCACGCTGCGTTTCCCGACCTAATGAACGACTTTACAGCGCTATTGGTTCCGCGGCCAACATGCGCTGTGGTAGTCCCAGCACGAACGTAATCAACAATGTAGTAAGTGGTCCGGGGCCGAATTCACAAGACTTCTCCTTTTCGTGAGTGCGTCTTCCCATTGGCAAACCGGCTTCACTGATGATATGTTCGGCATCGTGATTGGCTGAAATATTTTCTTACGAACGTTTTTGTCGTAAGACGTTTCTGTCAATATACGGGCCCTGATTACCTGTGGGACGACGAGAGAGGGCTTTGACGGAAGCGAATAAACGCCGCCATATTGATCTGCTATTATGAACTGGCGTTTGTTGAACGCCGCCTTGGCGTTCGATAAACGCCAGCTCATATCAGCGCCGTTTTTGACTGAACGCCGCCTTAAACACCCAGAGGTGTTTAAGATTAGTGCACAAACCGGCGTGGTTTGCGAACATTGTCGCCGGGTTATGACATACCGACCGCTGTATAGGCAGGCTTTCTGCTATATGGCTGTTGGTCCGCATGAGGGTCTCATATCACCTAGGAACAGAGAAATCATAAAGCGTTCATATAACCAGGCCGTACCCAGCAGTGTATATTTCCGCTTCTAAATGTAAGTTTTAAGACGTATTCGCTGAGAAGTACGAGAACAATTAGCCAGGCTTTCTCAGGCTCGCGTGATCATCTCTTGCTCTGACGCAAATCATTATTCGGTTATCGCAGCTGAAGCGCATAAAAGGATAAAAGTGGACCTCGCTGCATCGCTGCTGCCTCTTCTTTTGCAAATGAGCCCTGCCACTGTGCGCAGCTGCCCAGCTATTTGGAGGCAACGGGTGCTATTGCCGTCTGTACGACCATGCATTTTTAATTACTGCGCGTACATAAAAAGTGGCCCTCGTGTATTCCGCCGGCACTCTATCTTTAACAACCGCGCTTAGGAGTCATAAACATGTAGACACAGCGAGGGCGCGGAGCGTCTACCATCGCTGTTTAATAACTCAAATGCGCCATGGCTTGTTGCGTAATGGGTGTTCTTTAATAGGGGCGCTGAAGTAAAACAAGATATCTGCATGCAAGCTGAAGTAAAACTGTAACAGAACCCCCCGTGACTAGGCACATTTCGCAGTCACGAAAATTTGCATCAAGGTCTGAAGTACTCAAGTCAACTTCAGAATTGTGGCGAATTGGGCCTGTTCGTTCATCATCTTAAACACTTCGCAGCGCAGGAAAAACAGACACAAAGAAGACGACACTCGTATGTTGTCGGTGTCGTCTTCTTTGTGTCTGTTTTTCCTGCGCTGCGAAGTGTTTAAGATACTCAAATGAAGTATTTGACAGCTTAGAAACCAGGTACGCAACTTGACTTCTCTTCGAAATGCTTATAGTTCCTTGCAGCTTTCCTTTCTCCTATATACCGTATATTAGGCAGTTAATCTGTGTCAAGCGTATGTAAGTCATCTATATATCAAAGATAGGCCAATTTGCAGAACCTTCGTGAGAAGTGCAATCATCGCTGATATATGCTATGCATTCCTACAAAGTTTTGACCTGTGCCGTATGTATGCATCCATATCAACGCTTCCTCTATCACGGGCTAACAAATCAGGGAGGAAAATGGCGAATCACTACGTTTGTGCGGTACGCCAGAAAGCTACACGGGTAGAGAGAGAGAGAGAGAGAGTAAAAATAAATAAAAAATAAAACTGTCGGTGAGCTGTATTCCTCACCGCGCCTACATTGAGTTTTTTTTTTCTTTTGTCTCACGTGCTGTGTTGCTATCTGCTCTACAATCATGTCTTGCACTTTTGCTCAAACAAAACCCTAAAGCACTCGTACAGACAACGCAGGGCTTCGCATTTTACATTTTATTTCGTCCGCGTTAGCTCGTACGCTCAGTGCCAAGTGCTCAGTGGACGTTGTTTATATATTACCATAATCGTCGTCGCCCTCAACAGCACCAACAACCTTAGAAAGATATAAAGCGGAGCTAGTTGGTAGGAATTCAGTTCATAGTCGACGCTCGTTCGTTATCTTTTGTACGCGTTTGCATGCCTTGTATATTATTTTCTTCCACGATGAACAGCCGCCAGCGCAGTTCTAGCCTTTAATTCAGAGGTACCCATACATCGCACAGCATATCGGCGAGGCCGATTAGCCCAGGAATGCGAATTAACGCCCTCTCCTCAGCTGGCACGCCACGAACAAGGTCGTCGCAGCACTCTCTAGGTCGTTCGTACATATAGCGCTCACGACAACGCCTAAGGCGCCGTTGTTTCGTTTACCCCGCAACCGTCATTCGTTCCGCCACGTTCCTGGAAAGTATCGGTTTCCAATGACGCGGTGGCGCGGGCGTTTTCTGTAGCGGGCCACCGGAAGCACCCGTCGTTAGACCCGGTTGATTTCCGATGTGGTCGCTCGTTGCGGGCGGCGGCACCGCTGCGGATCTCGCGCCAAGCTTGCGTTCGACAGAGCTCTGTTATGCCGCAGTCGATGGAGCGGTACCACAATTTCTTTCTTTCTTTATCTTTCGCAGAAACTGTTTGTCTCGAAGTTGGCGAAGTGGCTCGTGGGAAAGTATCGGGGGCGAACGCACCTCTGTTGCTAGCTGCCATTGGGGCTCCGATGTGCCAGCGCGGAGAGAGCATTTCCGTTGGTGGTGTCACGAGGCGTGCCACTCGTATAATCGCGCTGTAAAGCGGTGCTCTATGACTGCAAAGAGCGGCAGTTGCTTAACTGAGGGTCGTCTCACCTGACACGTGTGTTTTCATTTATCGACACTGATTCACTTAAGCAGAGAGAGTTGAGGAAATGAGATATGGATGGACTCCGCAGCGTGTCCTACCCCCCCCCCCCCCCCCACACACACACACACACACGTACACTTTTGCTCTCTTTTGTCTTTGTCAACTCGTTCTCTTCTGAGTTTCCACCTCAGTGATAGTAAATTCAAGTTGTATATTTCTACTATATATCGAACACTTCCTCGGCATGTTGCCGATGTGGTAGCAAAATAGCAGCGAGGACCATTTAAAGCGAAGCATTGTTAAACTGCACTGTATGCACCACTCGTTCGTCCCGTTCTCCTTGTTGTATAAGAAGTATAGCCTTCATGAATGAACAAACGTATACATGCGCGACTGGAACCGCTCAAGCGCAGAGCCACTTCGAGCGTCTGCATGGACGGCCTCGTAACAGATAACGACGAACCATTACAGCACGGCGAGTATAACACTTTGGGTCTTGAACTGCTCATTGAATACCGTTTAGGTGTGCGCTCTCAGTTACTGGTAAAGCGGGTCAGGGTCCCCCCCTTTCACAAAGCGTGCTCCTCCCAGGCCGCCTTCTCTTCACACGACCAGACATCCGAGAGGATTTGACTTCGTAAGCAGCTCGTGGCTTCCCTTGGGCATCGAGCGCGTATTTGCAACACTGAGAAAAGCCGCGAAAGTGACGGCGTCTAGCGCGAAATCGCTTTCGTTCACCCAGCAGAATCAGCGCCGTTGTATAATCTGACATGACCTTGCCCGCGTGCATACACGCCGTCGTGGCACACCCGTCTTCAGGGCCCAGCATTCGCAGAAGATCCGTTTCTTCTTTATAAGACCACTTGCTAGCTTACTAAGAGATGCGTCAAAGGGTTGCAACCATTCTGTCGCAACGCACGCATAGCTCACACGCCCATGCGTGGATGAAAAGTCCATTGTACCCAAAGAATATTGACGGGGAGAAGCCCACGGAACGCATGGTGTCAAGTGTCGCGGTATAATAGCGATTCTTAACAGCTACCGAGTTGCAATCCTTTCTCCTATTACACGAAAGCTCATGATGCCAACGGTGTGCAACGCTGAGCCATTGCATGCGACACGAACCTCAAACGGCGCTCTGCCTGTTACGTGGGGGAAAAAAAGAAAGAAAAGAAAAGGACGAAACGCCTATGTGGAACCCACGGGGCAAAAAGGGTGGGCAGTCAAACCGGCGGCGAGGCCTAGCTGTGTGCCGGAGAACGCCTCCGCCGCGGTGTGGCGCGCCGGTCGTGTTTACTAAGCGGCGGCGGCTGTCGCACAATGCGAATTACTTATGCCGACATCCCGTTTCGCAACTCGGCTAGTAGGGGCACCGCGTTCTCCTTTCGAACGCACACACTGCGAAGGACACGTCAGTCAAAACGAAAGCGCGCGCACGAAGTCACTTTCGGCGTTATCCAGCTCACGCTCAGGCATGGAGCGCACACTCAGTGTAGACAGGGGGTGCAGCGCAGACTCACGCACAGCGTGTATACAGACACGACAAAACTACGTCAGAGATGGGGCTCGCGCGGCCGATCGCCGGTGTACGCGCGTACCCGCTGTATACGCGTGTACACAAGCATAACAGCGACCGGGCAACGGACGATTATACTTTCCAGCCTGACCGAAAGCTCGTCTGCATTGCATCGCGCGCGCGGCGTCGGCCGATCATCCGACAAGTCGACGTCGGAGGGGACTTGCACAATGAGAGCTTTCGATTATGCGAGCCTCTTCGATGGCCCGGCTAACGCCCGATTGTGTTTACGCTGGATCGCGAGACCGGCCATCCGTCCGCCGTCGCTCGAACCACACGCACGCGCTGGCGCGCGCCCATCAGACGTGGCACGCCTCGTCGGCGCGGCGCCGCGCGCGGCGTGTCATGGAAGCACAACGCTGGCGGCGGCGTTTGTGTCTGTGAAGGCGGGAACCTCGGCTCTGCGGGTGCCAAGGTTCTTTTTCTAGCACGTGCGCCTCAACCGCACCCTGTGGTGCCTGTAGGGTACACATTGTTTTGCAGCTCGTGCGTTGCCGGACCACCGAGATAGGCGTACGTGCGCTGGCCGTATATTTTTCTCGCGCGGTGGCGCGGGCAAACAAGCTTCCTGACATTCCCTGTTTGACGCTTTGAAAAACGATAGGGCCGACGCGCGCGCGGTTACTGGAGGACTGCGGACGAAGGAACGCGAGCCATTATTGCCGTATGAATCCAAGCTGTGAGATGATGGAAGCCGTTATGCGACTGAAAGTGAAGTGCGGTGGCAGGTGACGGAATTATGACACCGAGAAACGGGGAGCATGTCACGGTCGTACTCGCAGGAGCCCCTTGGATGTCCGCGTAAATCTTAACTTAGTGAAGAACAAAAGAAAGAAGGAAGGAGCTAAATAACGGCGAGCTTAAAATGATCCCAAAATGGTGCTTCGGCAATGGTGGCAGAGGCCTTTTATTCGTCAAGGACGTCCATAACACGTGCCTGAGCATATATTTACTGGCCATGCCATGTGGCAATAAGCACGAGTGTTCCAAGTGCAATTATGAAGCATGCTCTGTCCCTGTGCTTCTTGCGTACACCGCACGTAAGCACGTATACACAGTATGTGCACTAAACACTATGCAGTATATGTACAATATGTGGATTATTGTTACAAGCGCATTGGGAAAGTGTAGAATTATATCCTTTCTGTTGCAATGCCCCTGACATAAACTGTGTTGTGTCTGCAAGTTGAAGCTGAATTATGGATCTGTGTTGTTTTGTTTTCGTATTTAGGTTACAGAAGCGTAGCCAGAAATATTTTCGTGGGGAGGGGAGGGGTTTCAACCATCATTTTCGTATGTTCGTGCGTACGTTTGTATGTGTGTGTATATATACACATGAAAAATCGAAAAATTTCGGGGGGGGGGGGGGTCAACACCCCCCCCCCCCCCCCCCACCACCACTCCCAGCTACGCCCCTGTTTGATTAGATCATGCGGTACGACAGCACAGCTCTCGACAAAGTAATAATAGAGTGATTTCCCCCTCAAATTGAAGTCCGTACTCGCGAAGGATCTTTATGCCACAATTGAGCACAAGAGAATATTCGAGTCAATGATAAGGCCGGGACTCTATATCATTAAAGAGTGTCCAAGAAAAGCCCTTGCAAATAATTTCTTCGTGAATTGGGCCCCTGCTCTCTTGTATGGTTGGCATCCACATAGCGACATCCTTGTCCCGAGGAAACCTAGTGGCAAGAAAACACAGGAAAGCGGCGTCTATAAAAACTGGATATATCGATATTTCAACGCGGTAGTATCAGCAAACCATTTGCTTCATGGCATCCTATTGTGATTACTGCACAATGTATCTACTTCGTCTGTCGGAAAGCTACACTAAAGGCCACGGCCGAGACATCGCTCGCATATCTGCGCCGCTGCACATTCAAAAAGGGCAATCGCATACCATAACAGCGCACAAATTGCTATTGTTGGAAACGCCATCATCTGTCATGCTATATATGCATTCTAAAAATTATCCTAGATCCACCCTGTGTGAACGCGCTCTCGGACAGGCGAGAAACGTGAAGTCCGCCACGTTTTCTTCCATTTTATTATTATTATTTTCTTGGCCGAGCTCCAGCTTCACGCATGACTGGCAGCGGTGATGTAAGTCGGTCGATGTGAAACCGAATCTGTGAAAGGCGAAATGCGCGAAGAGCGCGGACGCGCATAACAACTATCGGAGCCGGTCAGCAGGGCGTTATTCGGCTTCGCTTCGCGGCATTCGTGTCTTCTCACAAGGCCAGTGGGACGCGGTTTCTTTCTTTCTTCGACGACCAGTTATTTCTACAGCCCTTTTGAATTCTCACCCAGAAAAAGAAAGATATGAAATGCGAACAGTGAGAACGAAATCCGCCTGCCTGTACTTTTGTGAACTTGCCGATCAAGTCGAACTGCGGGAAAAAGAGAGAGAGAGAAAAGAAAGAAAGAAAGAAAGAAAGAAAGAAAGAAAGAAAGAAAGAAAGAAAGAAAGAAAGAAAGAAAGAAAGAAAGAAAGAAAGAAAGAAAGAAAGAAAGAAAGAGCGACGCCCAAAGCTTTGGCTACGCGTCTTTTTTTCTTCTTTTTGCATGAGGGGGATTTGTGGGGAGGGGGTCGCGGTTCGTTTTTCTCAGTGGTCAAGTGTTTCAGGCGGCCGCTCATATACAAAGACGTGAAAAGAAATCTTGCTCGCCATCTGCTGTTACAGTGACAGACAGAGTTGTCGCTGGAAAATATCCAGGACAACAAGTGTTCGGTATCGCCGCCGCATTGCGAGAATTGCGTGCCTGAGTCATTCGCCTTTCGTATTTTTATCTTCGTGTTCAATGCTTTCGAGGCGACGCCCGCTACAACACAGTACAGGGCTATATCTATGATCTCTCGACAAGAACTGGGTATTGGGCCCGCGTGTGTACACACCGCGACAAAAAGCGCGTACCGCGTCGAATCGTAAACGATTTACAGATGCGGCTCGGATTACACCGGCCAACTGGTGAGAAATGGGCCGTGCTTTTCGTTCTGGGGATTCCCTAACATCAAAGGGCGCGACACCCCCCCAGATGCGAGGTATACACGGATCTCAAATAGGATGCATGCGTTACTTCCATCTTAAGGTTTCGCCTCCCTTGGCCAACGCCCAATATTTTCTTTCATTTACGCATATATCAGATGCTTTGTATTTTTGAACGGAAGCACTTGAGTCGGTACCTGCTCCATCACGTGCCTGCGTTGAAGGCGCGTCGTTGCTAAACAGCACAATATAGAGCACGTTCAGAGATGATCTGCATTTAACAAATCGGTGATTATATAAAGTTCTCCGGCATTTTCTTCATTAAAACGACACTGACAGTTACGATAAGTGTGTATCAAAACGAGAACTGGCATAGGCGGGAGTTCGCAAAGTAGGCGAAGTAATATAAACTTACGCACCTGTGAGAGGAGCGATGTTGCGACGTAAAAATTCAGGGGGGGGAGGGAGAAAGAGCCCGGGGTGCCTCTTGTTGCTACTTATATCAGCAACTAAGTGGGCAAGTATTTTCGAGCTATACAGTGACGATGATAGTGACAGTCTTTTGGTAAGTCTATTCACTCTTAACTCTCACTGGTTGTTGTTTTTAATATTTCAAAAGAGACATAGTGAGTTTTTAGGTAGAACCGGTTACTTCTGGTCGGAGTGTAGCCGGTTCTGGAAGCACCGGAAAACTCTCGCTTCCTGCGACTCGCTGGCGACTTGCCTCGCGCGCTTCCCGAACTAACGCTGCATGCAGCCTGGGTGGGAAGTAAGAAATCTGCGCACACAATCGCTCTGGTGCAGCTTCTTTCGGTGGCCTTTATTGAGCGGGGAGCATAACGCCAAGCGAAGCAGAAAGAGAGGAGGAGATATGGTGAAAAGGAACGTTTAAGCGAACGTCAAAGCAAACAAACAAGTAAACAAATAATGAATCGCGACGAAAATTGTGGACGGGGCAGATGGAGTATCGTGCGACGAAAGAGATCAAAGAGTTTCGGCTGCGAGCTCGCGTGCGGCGCTGATTGCGAATTCCCACCGAGTCAGGGGAGGGGGTAGATATCAGTGGTTGGCGCTGGGAGCGGCGTCTGGCGGCCGCATGCGACATCTACCGCGTTCGGCCTTGGACCTCGATCACTCACTTGGTCGGAGCCGACTTATTAGGGCCGCTACTTGCGATCCTAATGAAACGGGCCCCCTCCCCGACCGAAACTAGCACGCACGCACCGAACTACATCGTATCCGTCTCGATTCCTATCCCCCCGGTGTCGTTCGTACGTATTTCTGATTTCGTTCTCCGCACACGCCAAGCTAAGGCGGAGAGGAAAAAACTATGTACGTGGGAAGAAAAACTAAAGTGTTTGGGACGGTGGCGCCGCAGCCTACTATACCCACCGGCAGTCGTTATCTCCGTTTTCTGCCCCGCTCGTGTATTGTGCAACTCTGTGACCAACTGCGAGACACCGTTGCTTTGACGCATGCTTCGGTAGTCGCTATATTAGATGGGGCCGCCAGTTGGCCGGAGGTGATAGTTAGGTTAGGCCTGGTCATTCCGGAACGTTTCGAGTACGCGCGTTTGCTCCAGTTCCCCATTTCTTGCCTCTTTTTTTTTTTTTTCTTCAAACGGTGCATTCTACGTGTACGTACAGGGGCAGTGGGGAAATGGTTCGAGCTGGCCTGGGGCACAAGTGCTCGCAGACACAGCGGTCCTACGCCGGTCGCTCGTCGGCAACGGTCGCGTTATCTTTGCGCACTGCACCTGCAGGAACTCGTCGTTGTCGCGGAGGAAAACGTATGTTTGCGTGATCACGTGGGACGACTGCAGTCTAAGTACCGTTTTCTCGCACGCTTTACTCAACGAAGTGCGTGCGGTGACCATAGGCCAGCTTAATCTTCATTTATCACAATGCGTACTGTCAGGTCACAACGTAAGAGCGTGGTTATTATTGTTGCATGCGCCGACAGATTATACAAGCACGAAAGGCAGAAGTAAGACGTCGAGGAAATTTTTCGTTATGACGTCTTTCCTTTCAAGAAAGTCTATCGGTTCTCCACTGCAATATGGTAAAGCTCACTATATGTCTGGAATATACTTTGTAGCGAAAAATTGTCAATGTTGTTTTATACATACCTTCATATTTATTTATGTATGGGGCTAATCAGCGGATATGCGTGCTGTTCCGTTCGGTGTCTTATATCTATTTCTTTCTTTGCTTTTTTTTATTTCTGCATTCATTCGGTAAGAACGAAATAAGAGGACAAACGAAAAACACTGGAGGAAGGCAGGACATAGCGAGTGGTGTAAGACGGTGAGTTGTTGGCTTTGAAGTACGGCACTCAGGCTTACCGTTTTTCTTTTCTTTGTTTTTTTTTTTTGAGCTCGCTGTGTCACTGACTGCGCAAGGAGCTGAAAAGACCGGCCCTGCGCGCGTCCGGCTCGCGTAACCACCGTTTTCCGTTCGCCGTGCATTGCGGGCCGGCTGGCTCATTCAAGAGGTGATGGGAATGGGGGCTCGTTCACACGTATAGTGTACACATACCACAGCAGCTACGAGTGGCCGGCCGGCTGGGGAAAAAAATACCCCCTTCGTCTTTCACACTGCCAAGCAGCGCTGGTTCCAGAGACACGATTGTCGTGATGCGAAGTGCGCGATTCATTCCTCGGCGGGGAAAACATGGAGAAGTCACCGTTCTGTAAGACAAACTGCCAGCTGTGAAATCGAAACTGAGTATGCGACATAATTCTGGGCCCGCAGTCACAAAAGCGACTTATGTTAATAGTAAAAAAACAGCGCGAAAACTACAAGGACGAGAAATATGAAACAGGACTAGCGCTGTGTTAAGCTTGTTGGTAAGCTCAATTCTTCAGCCAATCCCAAGGCAGGACATGTTGTTGGCGAAGGTAGGAAGCCAATGTCAAATGACATTTATGAGAAGACAAAAAAATAAAAAGCATTGTGAATTCGATCCCTGTTTACTAGGAACCATATGGGCGGCAACATCCATAAATTCATCCATCCATCCCCAGCTCCCCCTTCCCCCAGTGCATAGCAAAGCAAATAGGTATTGTGTTGTCGCATAATCATGTATTAAGTCGTATTTTCCAAACAATCCACTTTCCTAACTTTTTGCTCATGAAATGAATCTTATATGCATGAACCTTATATGAACCTTATATGCATGAACCTTATATGAATGAACATTATATGCCTCTACAAAAGCGACCCCTGCAACAAAGTCATCCTTGTGTAGTCCCACCTTTATATGTGTATATGCGTGACTGTACTCTATATATGTCACAGAAAAAAAACATCGAAGCTGATTGATTTATTCCAAGAAATTTGAGAGCGAAACAAAAAATAGTCCATGCCAGTTCTCAGTTCTCTAAAACTGACCAAGGACAGGCATAGAGGCGGCCAATCATCTTCGACGCCAGAAATGCTCAGCAGCTCTTTCTCAGCAAACGTGCACGATACAAGGTATATGCGTCCATGGCTCTGAATATGCCGCTTGCATCCTCCTTCTCCTTTATTTTGTGCTCTTGTTTCGTCGGTCATTGATACATTTATTGGGCCATCCACCCTGTTCTCTCGGTCTCTCTCTCCGATCAATTCAAGCGTCCATTTCGTCCTATTTATTCCTGCTCTAGCAGCTTTTCTTCCCATTCCAGATGTTCCGTAAATGTTAACACCGCATGAGCCCGTACACGCACTCTCTCCTTCCACATCCTGTGCGGCCTGCAACGTTCGCAGTCCTTTTTCCTCTCGGCGCCAGCCGGCCTTTCCGGACCGGTCACGTGATTGGCCGGTCCAGCGAAGAATGTGGATTAAAGTGCAGGCCTGGCATGTGTGTGCAGTGCTCTGCTGCGGCCAGGGAAAGGACGGGGGGAAGGGGGGGGGGTCCAGTTATGCATGGCCTAAGGTGGAAGGGGGGTAGCGCGCCTGCCTTGTTAGGCTTAGCGTGTGGCCCGCGTCGAAGGCCAACTGGTGCGCGCGCCAGCGGTTGCGACGTGCGATACACCCTCTCCACCGCTGGGTGCCCCGGGCAAACGCGTCCTTCGGAACCGGACCACCTTCGGAAACCCGCGCGAACCGTTAGCGCCCGCGCTCATTATCGAATCAGGGAATCTAGGCCTCTCGGCTGGCGCGGCAACGGACGCGCAAGAAGGGAGAGAAGAGTGGGGGCCCCTTTACCACACAGCTGCAGATCGCCTGCCGTCACTGCATACGCTGCTGCAATAGGTGCCCCGAGGGCGTGCGGTGAAACAAAGGGCGTTCGGGGTGGCCGCGGGCCAACGTAAGAAGAGAGCGCTGTTGTCCCTTGAGCCGCGCAAGAAGCTATTGCTTGACTTATGGCATCGCAACGTGCGCAGTTTGTTGCCGAGCGAACGAATCACGCGTGGTTATTGTTTTTCCTTTCCTCTCTTTCGCTCTGTGTAGTAAGGCGCACACGGTTTCCATGTCTACAGCAAAGATGGGACGATGAATGATTGAATCCACTGATGTAAGAAACGAGTCGGTGAATAATTGACTAAGCAACAGTTTGCTTCGTTAACACGAGAAGCACGTAGACAATGAACGCCGAGATGTTCGTTATATATGTGCGTGAGCCAAGTCGACGTAATGTCTACAAATCGTTACGTTACCTATAAGTATAAGTAGCACACGTGCCAAGACGAGCTCGAACAGCACCGCTTCTTGGAAATGTAAATGCGCCTTATTCCGCGACAGTTGATGTTATGTGATAGGACTTTCTGCTTATGTGCAGCGTTATGCGTGAACACATTCCGCGTTTGTGTGACTGTACTTATAGTGTCAACATAGCTTGTAGCTTGACTGGAAGACTTGTGCGTCACTCTAAGTGCGACATTATGTGATTTTTTTCCCTCGTTGATGTGTTCTTCATTATTTTGAAGTTTGAGTGAAAAGTTGTAGCCGGCGCTATTATGAAAGCTTCAACATCTCCCGAACCACATACAGTAAAGAAAACGTGGTATGTCAAGAAAGTGGACCGAATACCGCTGCATGGCCGTCGCATCGCACTAAGTTCGACGATGGTATAGTATAATTGCTGTAGCAAAATACATGGCACGTTGCCTCTGGAGCCGGTAGTATTTAACATTCAAGACATTCCAGAAAACTGCAACAGCGTTGAATTATGCGGTAATCGAGGTCGAAAGTATGAGCTGCGCTATGTGAAGACCCCTTCAGCAGCCCGATCACTTATGAATTCTGCTCACGGACTCTACAGAGCGCGCGGCATATAGATTGTATAGGTATCGATAGCTATCTGCTCGGAGAATAAAAGAAAATATAATCCGATGGACTGAAAAAAGACCCGGGGAGGCATGGGTGCTGGGGGGCCATGACAGCCGCCGTCGCGCATGCACTGCCTGCTATCTTTGGTCGACCTCGGAAAAGCGGAGCAGGCCCTATCCCTTGATCCGTTTCTCCGCGCACTTCGCCGCCTGTCGAAGATCATCATCTCACAATGCTTTCTTTTCTCTCTCTCTCTCTCTCTATCTCTCACTCTCCCACTCTCTCTCACACAAACGACACCCTCGCCTCAGTACTTTCGTTTCAATTCTTCGCTCGTAGACGTTTGCCAAGCCTTTGTGGGAAACTCGAACGGGGCGACATCGATCTTGTCACGCCCGGCTTCACAGTTGAAGTTGTTGTTGCACACTATATATATACTTCTTTATATTACCGTTACACGACACTGACGCACCGCGTGGCGTTATATTGAGAACAAGTTTGAGGTGAAGCGCCCCGTTGCTGTCTCACAGTACACGCGGGCTCGAGTATGTAAATCAGTGCAGAAGGGACTCACGATGACAACAAAGAAAGCGTGCGCACTGAAAGACGGCATCCGCTCTATATAGTACAGGCGTTGTATATGCGTAACTTCGCGCGTGTGATCACGCAGAAGTGACGAACAACAGTAGTTCACCGCCGGGGGACACCCGAAAAGCTTGTCCGAATGCGGAACACGCCTGCACGTTTCCAGCTGCAACGTGCAGTGAAAGCAGGTCCCTTCGATGAACGCGGGCAATAGTTTGTTGCTGGAATAAGGTCGCGTTCTAAAGTGAACGCACGCATAGCTTCCGATCCCATATGGGGGTGCGCTCGTGTACATACGTAGTCTAGTATACAAGGCGCGTGCTGCTACTGCGCTCGGAATTGCAATTGTGTATAGATACGGGAGACGTGCATACTGTGGCGAAGCCACCACCCGCGGCGCCGCATCGAAGTGCCCTCGTTATTTCCTTAACTCGCTTTTCTGGACTCCGTTCCGTGACTGAATACCGTGTTGGTGTACGGGGAGGGGTCAGAGTGCACGCGGACGGTGTTAGCGAAGCGCACCTGCTGCGCATGCGCCGTGTAGCGCGTATAGCAGCGACCCCACGCGCGTGACTGCAGGAACGCCTGCTGCTTTGCCGAGCGAAGCCAACACGTACACGAGGATCACCTGCCGATGTGTACAGGCATGCGGAAGCTGCCCGCTTATGCAGTTAGGTAACGTTAGGTGATAACTCCAAACAACGAGGCGCCGGCTTGACGCCGGTCTCCCCATTTATTGTTCCGTGGAGGGTGATTTAATGCCGGAGCGAAAACACGAATGGCTGGAAGTTGCAGTCGATCTGTATGTAGGTATGTAGGCGGGTGAAAGTTGCCGCTCTACGTTAGCGGTTATATGGCGTTGTGCTGGTCAAACAGAGGTCGCCGGTTCGGTTTCCTGGTGAGGCCGAATGCAAATGCGTAAGTGTGCTGTTCATATTGTGGCCTGTCAAAGAACATCAGCAGTACATTCAAATTGTGTACGGGGACAGGTGCTGTGGAGGAATGCCACATTGTCTAACGCATTATGCGAAACAGGGCAGCTGTTCTTTATTGCTAAGCACGAGGTCAGTGATCTCGGCAAGCGAGGTATCAGCGGTGATGGCTCCCGAAATTCGATGAACGACATCCGTGCAGCGGCGGTAGTAGGACTTGATGGACAGAAAGGGAGCCCCGATGTTAAGTTACAGTCCTCGTATCGACACGGGGCAGCGCGTATTGAATTACCTCACCCAATGAATGCACGAACTGACACATTGTATAACAAAGTGCATACCACTTTGTATAACTCGTTGTATACTATTGCATAACACTGTATAATACTTCTCTGCACTGTATGCTGCAAGTGCATATGCAGTTGCAGCGGAAAGGTGCATTGAAACACATTAAAACATATACATTCCATAACATACGTAAAAAGTGGTTGCCCCCCCCCCCCCCCCTCTGAAAAGAAATATCTGGCTACGCCCCTGGAGGGAAGCTACGAATGATTTCAGCATTATGGGACTGCTTTACGAGCACCTGCTACTCTATGTAAGACGCAGTGTTGCTGTGGTTTTAACTAAAGTCAGAAGTGATGTTACGCCTGGTAGGTGGTCCCAATCGTAGAGCTTACTTCCAAGACGATAGGCCGTTACCAGCATGTACTGACGCCGCCAGAGAGTCAGTTCGATTCGATTCGACGCAAAGCTTCCGCTCCGTCTCTCTCGCTAACTGCGACACGCACTGCACGCCATCCACGATTTCCTTCTCCCCGAGTTCCCGTTACAGTACATTGGCTCTTGAAGAAACAGGAAGGAAAAAAAAAAAAGAAAACGGTAACAGAGTCTCCTGTAGCTACACCGAAACGTCATTTCTGTCCCTCTTGATTCCTTTCCGTTTCGCTAAAGCTCTTCGCTGCTGGCGTAGAGTATTTTGTCCGGGTCCTTTTTTTTTTTCTCTCTTTTATATGCGATTTCTCGCCAAAGCGCGCTCCTTCCAGGCCTGCGGCCCGGTGCGGAGCGAAAGCGTCCCATTGTTGCTCTCGAACAAAAGGACTGCCGCCCCCTCGACGGCAACTTTTTCCAATCCGGCCCGCTAAACAATCTTTCGCTGCCACGCAACGACCGTACCTGCATAACGTGCGGAGAAGTAAGAAAAATGTGAAATAAAAATAAATGATAAAGAGAGAGAGAGAGAAAGAGAGAGAGGGGGGGGGGCGTTCCCGGCTTTTCGGGTCCGCACCGACGACGACTTCATACGGAAGCATGCTAATCGCGTCCTTTGCCTCCGCCACTACGCATACGCATGCACTGTCGGCCCGCTGCCCTCAAGGACCCGCGGTGGCCGAACGCATGCGCAGAGCGACGAGATATGCAGAAACAAATGAACCTGCCTGCTAAAGCAAACGCAAGCAGAGCTCGAGAAAGTGACAAAGCGACGACGAATAAAGGAGAAGAAAAAGAACGAAGCTCATTGGGAAGTGGGGCACCCTTGGCAGGAGCCAGGCCCCTCCCCAGCCAAGTATTGCTGAGTGTTGTTGCCAGCGGTGCCAGCGCCGCGACGCCCGTGAAAGCTATTCGGCTCCCGCTGGCCACCGTTCCTGCAGCGACTTCGCCACGCGAACTTAACGGTCGTGCGCCGCTGACGCTTATGGCGAAGAAGTCGAGCGGCGCAGGGCAGAAGGGGCCGGTCGTTTGCAGCCACTTCACGGTGGGGTTCCTTAGGGGGTCTGAGTTCCTTGTGTTGTTTTTCTCTCGGCTCTCGCTTTTTTTTTTATTAGTCTTGTATCATTCAGCCGAAATCAAGAACAAAAAGCTTTTTTTTTTCGGGAAACACCCAGAATATATATGTAGTTGTCGACATCATGCATAGGTACGTGTTCTCTAACCTTTGCTGTCAATAACGGCAAGCTGGCTGCAGTTAGCAATGAGCAACGTGCGACGTGTGCGTAGTCTCCACGATACAAGCCTGCTTTGATGGAAGAGTACAGAATTATAAGAAAACGCAGGTCAACGAGAGTGTACGGCGCGACAGTCAGGAATGAGCGAGTAATTGATATTTCGAGATCTTATTCATACAAGAACAGGTATCGAAATGCAAGAAGCGCTAGCGGCGCGTGCGCCAATTTGAACGATGTAAGGTCACGCACTGCTCAGTGTTGACAAAGGATATAAACAAAGTAGCAAATACGCAGAGCTTGTTCGTTCAAGTATAGCGTTCGCTAATAATGTCGGGTGTCGGATTCGGTTGTAATTTATTCTTGTGAGCAATGCTAGCGGAGAAAAGTTTTTTTTTTCTGAATACTAATCCGCCGTTTCTTTTTTGTTTTTTTTTTTGTTTTGTTATTCTGAAGTTAGGTGGTTTCCATTCGTTGAACTCTGTTGTCTGCGTTGTCCGATGCCGCTCTAATTTTTTATACGTCTTATTTTGTTTCTTCGTAACAACGCTTTACTGACAATCACTGTAAGCATTCTCGGTGTCAATTATTTCTTCGTCCTTGTCAATCTCCCCAACTTGATTTCATAATGAATCCGTGCGAGCTTGGCCGAATGTCGATCAACCTTGTCACGAAGGGAAGCTTTCGAATAGCTACAGTTTCTGTCAACGTCCTTCAGTATCGCGTGTAGGTTTTCAAGGGCTCATATAGTATACGCGGCGATTGGCGGTATGGCGGCTATATAGATACGAGATACGTTGACAGCCCGGGGTCACCATCTGCGCCACTTGCGTGCCGTCATTCTGTACGTGTACCACCGAAATTCGTTCTCCCACACGGTTGTCAACGCACAAGTAACCTTGACGTCTCATTTTTGTAAAGCGAACTTTAATTGACAGGTGTGTCGGCAACTCTGCGTCTAATAGCGTGGATCACATTTACTTCTTGATTGGTTTCGCGCCACCTGTTCCACGCTCGGGGCTTGGGACGTTCGGCCACTGCAGACCACGAGGTCACAGGTTCGACTGCTGACAGCGGAGGCCGCATTCGCACGACGGGCACGGTGTACGAGAAAAGTAAAAGCTTCATTTGCTGTCACTCTGAAATCAATCTCGAGATCCCTGATGCTGTATTTCTGGAATCAATATTGTTTTCCTTGGTCGTGGAGCCTCGAAAGTTGCCTCTCTATGAGTATGTAGCAAGTAAAGTTCACTGATGATGCAAAGCTTATCTATTCCACAGGCGTTCAAACCAGGCAAACGTTTTATTACTGCGCGACTGTTATAAAAAGACAGAACAGAAAAGGAAAGAAGAAAACAGAGTAAATGGCAATATCTTCCTTGTCTCGTACCTTTCGTTTCCGCACGAAATTGTAGCAGACAACCTTTGCGCTATACAATACACTGTACATACTCTTTGTTTATATAACCCGTAAGTAAACAAAAATAAAACAACACACACCTCTATTTCTCACGAGTTAGAAACGATGTTACATGAAAACATGATATGTGAAAAACATGAATGTATATGTGATATGTATTATGTATTTTTTCTCTTCTTAAGTGTGTTTTTAGTTCTATTTTTTATGTAATGTACAATATGCAAAAGTACGTGCTGCTATTCACCCACCCTGTAACGGCCGACAGGCCAACAGTATGAGTAAATAAATAAATAAATAAAAAACGTGCATTAACCCTATCTCACTGACGTGATGCATTCATAGACGCAAGAAGATAATAAATAAATAGCCAAATTAACTTGTTTATACATTTATTAGATGGTTTAACTGTACCAACAAACAATGATATCAAGATTTATGCGTGCGAAGGCGCGGGAACCACCGATTGTGTGTTATTAAAGCAAGCGCCCTTAAGAGAGACCGAAGCCGTTAAGAGCCAAGCCCCTTTGTAGATATCACATTGTTCGCCTCCCAAGCGAGGGATTGATAAACAGAGGCGCTCGCCGACAGCGCTTTAGGTCACCGGGGCGGCGCGGAACGAGAAAACGAGCGATGGCCGGATATATGCGGGGATCTACACATGGGCGTCGGCCCGCCGGGCCGGTGACGCCCACCGTATATATCACGGTTTTAGCACAATCAACAGATCCGCGCATGGGCGCGCGCGACTCTAGTGTGCGTGTTTCAAAACCTTGTAAATGCCGCTGAGTGCAACTGCCATACGAGAATGACAGAGCGCGCTCCGCTACCACATTGGACCCGTTTGCAGCTCAGACCAACAACAACAACAACAACAACAACAACAACAACAACAACAACAACAACAACAACAACAACAACAACAACAATAATAATAATAATAATAATAATAATAATAATAATAATAATAATAATAATAATAATAATAATAATAATAATGCCACGCCCGCTTCTTGTTTTATTTTGATGTATTCGGGTTTGACCAGCAAGGACGGTTAGCAACACTCGACGCTCACCGTGCCGCAGTGTTCGAGAAGCTTCGCCATCGTAGTAGATCATTTTGTTAAGATTGCGCGCGGGACGCGAACAGTCTAGATTATTCCGGAGCTTGCGCGACCACCAGTGATAAGACTGGAAAGTTCGATGCGTGATGTATAAAAGACGGCGCGTCCCAGCCATGAGCAGATTATCGACGGCCGACGCCCAGATCGCCGCTGTCAGTGTACAGCGTGTATTGCTGTAGTTTGAGTTTTCATTTCCCGGCTACAAGTTCGGCCAAATAAAGAGTTTCATCTTGAGCACGCCGGCTGTTGTCTTCGTCGACGTCACGACCACGTGACAATAATGTAGCGTAGTGTTCTGGTCGCTACTTGGTCGCCGCCGGAGAGATGACACGTACAAACAGTATATCCATATACTTTCTCCTAAACTGATTTATTTGGCTTAAGTTTCCTAATTAGAGGTTGCACACACTTGCACGCTACATAACTCTTGACAACTAACTCTGAGCAGCGCTCGCTGCAACCTGCTCTCGTGGCCTCTCCGGTGCGACTCCCCCTCGGCTCCTCTGGAAGCGTCCCGAGGCCACCGCAGAGACCAAACAAAAAAGGGCCACTCAGAAGTCTCCGTTGACGACACCCAATCGGGTGTCACGAATTCAAACAGGTACACCCAATCGCTGGCGGTCTCCACCGAGTTTGAACTCGATGACCACCGTCATCCTAAAGAATAAGGATCTAAACTAAAGTAAAAACACACAGAAAACTACCGCGACATCCGTTAGGCTTCCACCGTACAACTCACCCCGCATACCTTCCGGCGCCGCGGATGCAAAGCCGTCTGCGGTCTTCTAAATGGGGACCGGACCCTCGTAGGAAGGAAGATAATGCGCTCGTACAACAAAGCCGGTGAGCCACTCAAGGACACCACCGCAACCCCGGCTCTTGGGCTGACCCGCGACATTGGAACGAGCCAAAAGTTGAAAGAAAATAGCTACATCAAGGTTTACGCGACACCTCCCCTATACGAACTAAGAGTGTCCCCACTCTGGATGAGCTGCAAGTAAACAAAAAACCACAAACAAGGACATAATGTGCTTCGCGCCCTCCCAAAAGAAAAAAAAAACATTTCATGTACATTTAAAAGAAAACAACACATAACTATAACATGCGAAAAAGGTGACCCGCGACCAAATAAATCCACAAAACATTTTACATCTGCAAGACACTAAAACACTAATACATGATGACGAAGTACACATGCTCAAAAATAAACTTGGTTTAAAACAGTGAAACAAGGAAACGATAAATTGCTAACTACAGTTCTGACGCACACATCTCAGTACGAAAGCACACGCGGAGACACACAGAGTTACAAAAGGAGTCCTTCAATTCACTCACTCAACATCACTGGCTGTGTAGTAAATCTCGGTGTCACTGTCATAAGCCCATAGTCTTTTCGGTTCGGTGTCGGATGACTGGTCCCTATATTGTGTCCGCGGATCAAAGTAGACCTCGGTGTCACTAGTCGAATGTTCACTTTGACCGTGATCACTCGCGGGCGGAACTGCGGCACCACCCTGCGGCACTGTGGTGTCAACACGGACCGAACACTCGCGTTCACTCTCACTCTCGTCATCCGCGTCGTCGTCGAGACATGAACGGGGGCGACACAGTTTCAAACGCGCTACATTCACAATGTCCCTCTTCCTTCCGCTGCGGTCCACGACCTCCCAGTTGTTCTCCGCTACTTGTCGAAGGAGGCGAAATGGTCCATGGTAGCGGTGGAGGAGCTTTGTTGTTTTGCCCCTCGCTCGTGAGGGCGTCCACACGTAGACGAATTGCCCCGGTCGAAACACAGCACCCCGTCGTCGGGCATCGTACGCTCTCTTGTTTTTTGTTTGCTGGTCCCTCTCGCGCTGAGCCACGAGCTCCCGAGCTTGGCGAAGCCTGCGCGCCACTGCATATGCATTGAAAGCACCCTCATTGTCATGTTGCAGGTTGAGGCTCGCATCAATGGGCAAGGTCGGCTCGCGGCCATGCAACAAGAAAAATGGCGTGAAGCCGGTTGTCTCTTGCTGCGAAGAGTTGTAACCGAAGACGACATAAGGGAGGAATTCGTCCCAATCCCGGTGGTTTGTCGAAACATACATACTGAGCATGTCTGCAAGCGTACGGTTGAACCTCTCGCACAGGCCATTCGTTTGCGGGTGGTAGGCGGTGGTTGTGACGTGGTTGCTCCCCATTGCTCTGAATACCTCTTCAATGAAGTTACTGACAAAATGCTTTCCTCGGTCAGTGATTATCTTCGCCGGGGCTCCATGTCGTAGAACCACTTGCTCCACAAAAGCTTGGGCTGCCTCAGCGGCCGTTGCAGCGGGGCAGGCGACCGCTTCTACCCACTTTGTGTGATGGTCAGTCATCACAAGCACGTAGCGATGGCCGCGTTTACTTTTCACGAAGGGTCCGAGAAAATCCATCCCGATTTGCTCGAATGGCCGCCCCACGGGGGGTATAGGTTGAAGGAAACCGACAGGTTTGCCGGGTGGTGGCTTTCTCGTCTGGCAGTCTGGGCAGGTGAGGACATACTTGCTCACGTATGCAAACATCTTTGGCCAGAAATACCGGCAGCGTACTTTTTCCCATGTGCGCTTGACACCAAGGTGGCCTGCAGTGGTGTCGTCATGGCAGTGCTTTAGGATGTCCGGTCTCAGACACCTGGGGACAACAAGTGCCGCGCGGTCTTCCTGAAACCCTTTTGCCCTCCGATACAGAACACCATCGATCAACCGAAAGCTCCGTGCCGTTCTTTTAGTTTTCCTGACAACGGGCGCGTTCAGCCGCTCGAGGTGCTGGATAATTTCTCTCATCCATGGATCTGCCCTCTGCCGTTCCCTAACATCCACTCGATCCAGAGCCAGCAACGGTAACTGATTTTCTTCGCTTGCCGGCGCGGGATCATGAGGAAGGCGAGAAAGCGTATCGGCATTTCCATTCTTCCGGCCTGGGCGGTGTCTCAGCGTTATGTCGAATTCCTGCAGCAACAAAGACCACCGCATGAGACGACCATTTGGATTCCGGACTTTCATAAGCCAAGCAAGGCTAGCTTGGTCGGTCACGACTGTGAATTTAGCCCCGAAAACGTACGGCCGAAACTGTGCACAGGCGTACACGACGGCGAGACATTCCTTCTCAGTGGTGCTGTAATTAATCTCAGCTTTATTAAGGTGCCGGCTAGCATATGCGATGACTCTTTCCTGAGATGCGATTTTCTGAACGAGCACGGCTCCAATGCCGTAATCGCAAGCATCCGTGTGCACCTCTATTGGCCGTCCCGGCTCAAACTGACGCAGAACGGGGGCTGTGATAAGCTTGTCCTTGAGGGATTGCATCGCTACTTCGCAGGCCGCATCCCAGACGAAAGGGGCATCTTTTTTGGTCAGGTTGGTCAGGGGTCGAGAAATACTAGAGAAATCCTTAATGAATCGCCGATAGTAGTTGCAGATTCCCAGAAAGCTCTGCACACCTTTCTTGTTTCGTGGCTGAGGGAATTTTTCGATCGCTGCCACTTTGTCGGGATCCGGCCGGATGTTTTCGCCCGTAAGAATGTGTCCGAGATACTTGATTTCCCTTCGCGCGAAACTGCACTTCTCGGGCTTTAGTCTTAAGTTCGCCGCGTCCAAAGCCGTTAGTACGCTTTCCAAGTCTTTCAAATGGGCTGCCATGGTCTTAGAGAAAATCACAATGTCGTCCAAGTAGGCCAAGCACACCCTCCAGAGCAGGCCGCTGAGAACTTTGTTGATCATTCTCTGAAATGTGGCGGGTGCGTTACACAGACCGAATGGGACAACGTTGAATTCGTAGAGTCCCCGCCCACATGTAAATGCTGTCTTAGGCTTATCCTCCTCTCGAATTCCAATTTGCCAGTAGCCTGATGTCAAATCCAATGTGGTGAAGTAACGGGATCCCTGCAGCACATCAAGAATGTCGTCGATTCTCGGCAAAGGGTGCACGTCTCTCTTTGTGACAGCATTGACTCTTCTGAAATCTACGCAGAAGCGCCAGCCGCCGTTCGGCTTCTTTACCAGAACCACAGGGGACGACCATGGGCTGTTGGACTCTCTGATCACTCCGTCATGAAGCATCTCATCAATCTGCTGGCCAATAACCTCCCTTTCGAAGGTGGAATGTCGGTAGGGATGTTGATGAATGGGAGCCGAATCACCTGTGTCTATGACATGCTCCGCGACGTCAGTTCTCTGAATTGGGTTATGTTCTCCCGTAAACAAATGGCGGAACTTATTCAAAAGTGAGAGCAGCTCAGCTCTTTCGGTAGGTTGCAAATGGTCCCCAGTGTCCACTTCGAAGTCGCCGCTACCCGCTGTGCAGTGCGGCGCGGCGATGCCGAGCTGCGCATCATAAATAGACGCAGCCCAGCCAAGCTTCGTTCCGCAGTTCAAAATTACTGGCGACATAGTAGGGTTAGCCACACGGACAATGCCGACACCACTCAACACATTCGTCACGGTTCGTGCCACACGCAACCCGTTTCTCAAATTAACATTTGGCTCGATAATGTGGACGCCGTCTATGGGAACCTGTACAGGCACAATCGCCTCGGTGCGTGGCTCTATGCGGATCTGCTCCTGGCACCTCACTGGGACATCGCCATGAGTGACATTCTTCGGCCCTACTTGAAGATCAAACGCCTGTCCCCCAATCTGCAATTTCTCCGCAGAAAAATCGATAACTAACCGAGCTGCTCGGCAAAATGGGAGCCCACCCAGCAGCTCGTAAGGGCATTCCTTGACAATTAGAAATTTCTGTCTTATTTGAACGGTGCCAAATTCAAGAAGTATTTCCGCTTCCCCCATGGGCGATAGGATATTTCCTCCAATTCCTCTAATCAAAATTCCATTCTCTCTCAGTTCTCGGATTGAAGTGATCTTCTGCGCGAAATCAAGGGAGACAACATTTACAGAAGAGCCGGTGTCGACGATTAGTCTGTCACTTCTTCCGTTTGCCTTGACCGGCAGATAGATCAATTGGTTTACCGCCAATGTGCAGAGTGAACGGCCAGGCTGGCCCCCTATGCCTGGCCGTTCCCGTTTCCCGAGTGAAGATGCCGCTCACCGTTGCCGCTTTGTTCGTCCCTTCTCTGTCGCTGCTGGTCCTCGTACTGCCTCTGACACTGTCGCGCGATGTGGCCGAAGCGATGGCAGTAGTAGCACCGGGGGCGCCCATCGCCGCCGCGGGATGTTCTAGGAGGCCACTGGGCAGGCGGCCGGCAAACCTCGTTCTCTACAGCTTTCAACCTGTCGGCAAGTGAGTTAATCGACTCTGCGAGGGCCTTCAATTCCAGATTGCTCGCAGCGTCGCGTCGGTAATGCTGGGCGTCCGAAATGCATGTCGGCACGGCGTCCTGGTGCTCACGAACGGGGGCGCTCACCAGAGAGGGCTGTCTCGCGATTGATTCCCCAGGAATGGCCGCTGACCACGGCTGCGTAACGTTGGCTGGGAGGTAGCTGTTGGGAGGTAGCAAATGGGCACGGGCCATCAACGCGGCATGGTTTATCCGCTGCAGAATTTGTAAAAATTCTCCAGAACTTGTCGGGTTGGCGAGGACCATTTTCTCTAGAGAATCGGCACGGAGTCCGCGCAAGAGATGACGTACGCGGTCTTCCTCTTTCATAGCTGGGTCTACGCGGGCGCAGAGCTGCAGTACGTCGTAATAATACTGCTCCGGGCTCTCAGACGGCAGTTGCACTCGATTCTCTAGTCTCAGGCGGGTTATCTCTGCTGCGTGGCGGCCAGTGAAGCTAGACTTAAGCAACGTGGCCCACTCTTCCCACGTATTAGGAGCGCCGGTCATAACTTTCGTAGTGTACCATTTTTTCGCGTCGCCCTCCAAAGCCAAATAAAGAAATTTCACCTTTGTATCGTCGTCCCATGAGTTGAGTGAAGATACATGTTCGTAGCAGGTCACCCACTCCGATACGGATTCCTCAGGTGTACCTTTGAAGATCGGGGGCCCGATGAAGGGTCTCGAGGTTGCAGCAGTTGGAAGGTGGGCCATTCTCGCAACGTCGTCCACGCCGTTCTGGCTCCTCAGAGTGGGCATCACCGTACGGGGGGTTTTCGCTACCGCGCAGCCTCCACCACTTTGTAGCGTAGTGTTCTGGTCGCTACTTGGTCGCCGCCGGAGAGATGACACGTACAAACAGTATATCCATATACTTTCTCCTAAACTGATTTATTTGGCTTAAGTTTCCTAATTAGAGGTTGCACACACTTGCACGCTACATAACTCTTGACAACTAACTCTGAGCAGCGCTCGCTGCAACCTGCTCTCGTGGCCTCTCCGGTGCGACTCCCCCTCGGCTCCTCTGGAAGCGTCCCGAGGCCACCGCAGAGACCAAACAAAAAAGGGCCACTCAGAAGTCTCCGTTGACGACACCCAATCGGGTGTCACGAATTCAAACAGGTACACCCAATCGCTGGCGGTCTCCACCGAGTTTGAACTCGATGACCACCGTCATCCTAAAGAATAAGGATCTAAACTAAAGTAAAAACACACAGAAAACTACCGCGACATCCGTTAGGCTTCCACCGTACAACTCACCCCGCATACCTTCCGGCGCCGCGGATGCAAAGCCGTCTGCGGTCTTCTAAATGGGGACCGGACCCTCGTAGGAAGGAAGATAATGCGCTCGTACAACAAAGCCGGTGAGCCACTCAAGGACACCACCGCAACCCCGGCTCTTGGGCTGACCCGCGACATTGGAACGAGCCAAAAGTTGAAAGAAAATAGCTACATCAAGGTTTACGCGACAATAATAATAATCGTTGGGATTTAATGTTCCAAAACCGCAATATGATTATGGGGGACGACGTAGGGCTCGGGAAATGTCGATTACCTTGGGTTCCTTAACGTGCACCTAAATGCAAGTACATGGACCTCGAGCATTTTCGCCTCCGTCGAAAATGCGGCCACCGCGACCGGGATTCGACCCGGCGACCTTCGGGTCAGCACCATAACCACACAGACCCACAATAGGAAACCCATGGACGGGGGTTTCTGAGAAAAACTTTTTAGGGGTTGAATAAAATTTCGCCGTGATTGGTCCTGGCACTTGAACCCGGAACCAACATCTTTTCGTGCAGGCCGCTGTGCCAGTGTTACTTATGTGCACTTGGATGATTACTTATTTTAATGCTAGTTACTTAATTAGACTCTAAACTGTCCTCGCCGGTTAACCTCTCTTCATTTCCTATCTCAGTTATTTCATCTCTACCCGTCTCTACTGACCTTCCCTATAAGGCATTTGGTACAAACCGCTTTTTTTAGCTTTCGCATCGACTGAGCAAAGCAACGAGTAATAAGAAATGTAGGAAGGTCAACCAGAGGAGCGAACGTTAGGCTTGGCTTCGAATACAAAGGTTTTTTGGAGAAGGTGAACAGAATGAGGAGGAGAATTGATGGAAAGCCTAGCTAAACAACCGAACCACTGTTCTTGCACCTTGAACTATAGGAGGGGACTTTCTGTATAGACGAAATCGTTCAACACGTCTTTCGTACATGCTTTATAAAGTTCTATTTAGCTCGGCTTGAATGGACACTGTCCATCGTTTAGCGTCGGCTCGTTCACGCCTTGTTCACCAGCCGAGGCACCCACTTGTTCGAGCAAAAGAAAAAAAAGACAGTAAAAAAAAGGGTAGGCTGCAACAATAACGGCGTGCTAACCTAAATACGCGCCCAGCCGTCCTCGGTTCGATCGGCCCTCCCACCACCAGCATACACTGAGAACGCACAATGAGAGACCGCTGCTGTTTGGGGCGCGAAGGTCGAAACCCGATTCTGAGGCGTCGATGAAAGCTGTTATCAGCGCGGTCAGTCAGCGTGTAATGCGCAGGCAGAGTCAATGTTGTGGACACCGTTTTCTCCGGCTTCTTCACGCATGTCCCATAGCTGGTAGACATGTATACTATAACATTTCAAACGAGAAGGGGTAATTGCTGCTCTCGCATATACATGACGTGCCTCCCTGCTTGTTTAGCCACATGCATTCGCCGTTATGGCCTTTACATTGCACGTTTTACTTGCACACGTCACAACTGAGCTAGCTGAAGGAAACAAAAAAAATGAAGTCTCGATTGCAAGCCGCGAGGTAGTAGTTGTCACCAAGGCCAGCTTTGGAAACCCATTACGTAGTTTCGAAAGTAATTATCGAGCCGAAGCGACGGACCGTTCAAGGCTAACTTCGGCTCTTACATACTGTTCTTTATCTCCCAGTTCTCACGTGCTGTCGATTGAACCAATTGCGTATAAGCTTCTGTGACTGCCCAGTTACCGAAGGCCATGATAATTAAACTAAGTGTGTTTTTCTGAGATTACTTCTCATGAACATGTATGACGTAATTCAACCAATTGTACGCGAGGAAGTTGAACCTTAAGGTGATCACTTGAGCCTAATTATTGAATCCCTCGTTGGCGTTGGTTGTGTCACGGCAAGTAAGCATAGAGCGGCACCTACGTCGCAATTCAATCAATCAATCAATCAATCAATCAATCAATCAATCAATCAATCAATCAATCAATCAATCAATCAATCAATCAATCAATCAATCAATCAATCAATTAATGTCTTGCTATGAGATAAAGGCGAAAAAAATACCGTATATCCCTTTTAAAATGGTGAGATGGTTGTTAATTATTGAGAGTCGTTCCTCTTGCGAAAATTGGACAGCACAACGTTTTTATATCTCGCTGTGTTATTTCTATTGCACGCGTTATTTCAGTTGCACTAAAACTCGGACATATAACTGACCGGTGTCGCCTGCTCCACGATAACGGTGACAGCACTAGCAGTCATTACAAACAGTTGTTAGATTGTAAGTATAGGTAACTATAAGTAACTATAAGTTCGCTTTAATATACTGTAACTCAATGTGTAATTAGCGTTTCTTCGACGTCCTTATGCCCTGAAATGTGAACATCCGTTTGACACCGCATATAGGAACTCCAGCAGTCGCAACATGGCTGGGCGTTTTTATTGCACGTGGAATGCAATGGTCGTATTCTGGGCCAGTCCACTTTTTACCGGGACACTTTCAACTTTTCCCAGTGCAACATCTGAGAGACGTTACAAAGAACCTCATTTCAACGCCGGACATATCCTATCGGCTTGCTTATCCAATGAAGGCCCAACGATATCCCCCGGAAGTGGTAAGCTTAGATTCCGGACTTCATGTATCTGTGACTCAGCCTGAGTCACTTTTTTGTCGCGCAACTCTGTGCTGTAACGGCTGGTACGAGCCGGCACCGATAGTTTAATCTTCTACTTTGTTTAGCTGTCTGTATATATATCTACGTCCTTATATCCATAACACATGCGCGGCTATTCGAGCCAAGACGCAAGAAAGGCCCAGCGTCGACTTCAGATACGTCGACGAGGCTGTTCCTTTTCTGCGGCTGCCGCAGTGCAGTCGTCAACCGCTGTGAAAACGAGGACAGCCAACCTTCGGCGTGTACCTAATCTCGGAATCAAAGAAAAAGAGTCTTCCGCGGGAAACGTCGCCGTGGCGTTGTTATCGAAAGTCGAATAAAAGAAATTTGCATACGCTGATATGGCGCGTAGTTTCAGGCTTGTGTAAGCCATGAGAAAACGCATACACAAAGGACGCGATGTAATGTATACCTATTTGCGTTCGAACTATATAGCGCGCCAGAGATTTGTTTACTGCAGGCATTACCTCTGCAGTGCTTGACCTCCTTGCCTTTCTTGCGACTCGCTCTCTCTCTCGCTATCTGTCTCTGTGCTTTCATTACGGGCGTGTCCTCAAATAAAAAAATGGAGCAGGTTGTATCTGCCGGCGTGTGCGCCAACAACCGAGGCGTCTACAATATAGTTAAGCTGGAAGTTACCCCGCATATATGCACGTTTGTAGCTTCGCTTTCGAAACTTACTCGGGAGCAGGCAAGGCCTGTTTGTGAACCCTTAACGCGATAACGCGCTTCCAGGACGCGTGCAACATAGACGTCGACATATCTTCCGCGTTGGAGCGACGCGATCACGGCGGAAATGGCGTTCCCTTAATATTCAGTATATTATGCTGAGGGGGATTGTGTCGGATTATACCGGTTATGATAACCGTGCCTGCAGGGACCGCATACACCAGACTTCTGTGACGTCTAGATTGAACTATATGCGTTAAGCGACAGCAGCACAACAAAAGACAGCGTGAGCTCTGCAGCCTCTCCCCCCCTCCCCCCCAATTCGCACAGCAGTTGTATGTATACCGATCGTTCCAAGTGAGCACAACAAACATATGCGCAGGTCGTGACAAATGAACACGTAAGAATAAATTTCTATGCCCTCAAAGAGAATAAATGTGAACCGTTGTGTTGTCCTGTGTGAGGATAACAGCCACCAGCGCTATCTGGTTCACACGCTACGTACGGACAATGTATGCAGAGTTCTTTCGCTAGCGCAGTCTGACCTGTTACAGTGTAATAAACATTGGAGTTTCAGAGACGCTGAGATTAATGCTCCAGCACCTATCAGGACTCGAAACACGTGCTTTCTGGGTTGCAGCAAGCAAGCGCGGAAGTCAGATGCTTTAATCTTCGCACAGGTTCATTCGAAAACGTACTAGTGAGTGCTCATAACACTTCAGCGTGAATAATGGGCACGTGCAATTCTGCATGCCAATTAAGGTTTAAATGTAAATACTAACCTTCGGATAGCAGGCATTCGGAGCATAATTGCGACGAGATCACTGCGTATATTTATAAGTTGCTCTTCTGTACCGAAGATGAAGTCATTGGTTGGCTAATTGTGATATGGTTATGATGACGATACGACAATAACGAAGTGATGATGGTGAAGAAGTTAATGATGATCATGCGATGAGCGAGAAGACGACGACAAATGTGGCGATGACTAAAAAGAAAGAAGAAATATAGGCTCACAGGGTCAATTATGCATGCGTCTAAGACAATTTGGAGGCGAAAGCCATCTTCTTCTTTTTCTTTAGTCGATGCATTTATCCTCCTCCCCCCCCCCCTCTCCGAAAGCTTTCCGCACCTAACATGGTTCTCCACTGCCTCAGTAATCGGCCCACCATTGACCAAGTGATGGTCTCATGTGATGACGTCATTATTTGACGTCACGGTATGCGACATCATAGTGACGTCATCAGATGATGATGATGATTTTTTGCATTACTCGCGTTGACGCCGACGGTCAATTTTCGCGTTTGATGAGGCATCAAACGCGAAATAAGTGGGCCGGAATGGCTTGGACACGCACTTGGCTTGGCCAGTGAGGGAAGTGGTCTGCCACTTCCCTCACTTCCGCGAAGAAGAAGAGTTCAGCGGTTAGTGCCGGTTCCGACGTAACCCCCGGTCGTCCTGCTTGCTACATAGTTCACGTCGTACTGCGGGTTCATCCGGGGTCTTCTCGCTTAGTGGGACGCGGTGCGAGAAGAAACCGCAGTAAATCCGATTGGCCAGGTGGGGGGGGGGGGGGGGGGGAGGAGCTGTACCGGAAGTGTAAAATAATAAAAGTAAAATGCGCGGTAGCAGCACCAACGACCACGCGCGCGTTTCACGCTTGCCCGGTGCCGCGTGCAGCGTGGACGAAAGGCCGGCGAGCGAGCGAGCCCGAGGCTATTCCAAGGAGCCGACGCGGTTGAATGCATGGCGCGATATACAGCACTGCCAGACGCTCGCGGCCGATTGCGATGCCGATACTGCCGATGGCCTCAATGCGCCGCGGGAGCTACTCAAGCTGCACCGCCAATGGTCGACCGGCCGCGACCAGTAGCAGCTATGAAACCCGCTACAGGCTTTCTCGACCGAAGGAAATTGCGGACGCCCGATTACCGCTGCCCTCTGAGGAATGTGTCGTGATCGTAATTAACCATATATCCGAGAGGGCTTAGGGCGCCGCGTACGCCGGTAACCCCGATAACCGTAAGCGCGCGGCGTTGCTCAAGTGTACTCGTGGCTCGTGCATGCTAAGTAATAGTTATCCTGTTTTTTTTTTTTTTTCTGTTGATAGTTTTGGTTTTCTCTCTACTTTTCATCACGCCAGTGCGAAGTAGCTGACCTCGGTCCACTCGCCTCCATAAGGTCGACTGCAATGCCTACTGCATATGTAAAGACTCCTACGGAATTCGCAGTATACAGGTTATAGGAATTAAGCTCGAAACATTTCTCCCTATCGCTAGGATCTCATAGTATGCACCTAAATACTTCAGTTATTGTTTTTATCCCCGTTATAATTGGCGGGCACGTTATCCGTCTTAGGATACAATTGCTATATAACGCCCTTTTCTTTCACTCTGTATGCAGTTACATGATAAGTATGAATTACCGCTAAAGCAATCAACATATTGCTTTTGGCATATGCGGCACTGGAGCTGCGGAGATATGTTCTTCGTCAATTTCCGTACAGGAACCTGTTTATAACAGAACAGACTTTTTCTTTTTTTTAAAAGTAAAATATTACACGCCGATGAGAAAGCTCATACACCGGTCAAATGACACGACCAAAAATATAGGATTATAATATTCTGTGCAGTTTGAAATAGTCAGAGCGAGCCCCGCCACGGTGGTTTAGTGTTTATGGCACTCGACTGCTGACCCGAAGGTCGTGGGATCGAATCCCGGCCGCGGCGGCTGCATTTTCGATGGAGGCGAAAATGTTTGGGGCCCGTGTACTTAGATTTAGGTGCACGTTAAAGAACCCCAGGTGGTCGAAATTTCCGGAGCCCTCCACTACGGCGTCTCTCATAATCATATCGTGGTTTTGGGACGTTGAACCCCAGATATTATATTATTAATAGTCAGAGCGATGTTGTCACGGCCACGCTTGGGTCCTTTTTAGAGTCACAATTATTCGTATGCTGCTGCCTGTACTATACTCGCACTGCTGGGGCAAGCGTATGGAAACGCCACCTGTGCCTCGATTCACTGGGTCCAATTACAGGCACTTTCGGCATACTTCGCAGTTTCTCGTTTCATAACTACACCCTCCGTAAGATGACACGAAACTGCGATATTACGTTAATTTTACTGCCTTTAATCGGGTGACACACTTCGCGTTTCGTAATCACGTGTGCTAGCTACACAGTCCATGCCGGGCTTACTTTTTTACCATTTTCTTGCCTATGCCAGCCGTGTACAGACCGTACAGACCTACACATAGCCTCATAATGCGGTCGATAGGACCCCGGTGGCCGGAAGTGCGTACGCGTCCCTCATGCGGCAGGCACATTTCACGCCTGTTCCGTACGGAGTCCTTCGAGCTGCGCCTCGGGGCAAGCAAGTCGGCGAAGCGGCAGTCGCGATCATCGACAGGCGAAGCCTTTACGTGGTGGTGGGCTGGCGGCCGATATTGCCGATGGCCTCAATACCGTTCCCATCGACATGCGAGACCAGGCTGCTGCTCGCGGAGGCTGTGAGGGCAACGAAAGGTTGCGTGCACTCCTTTTGGGATGGTATCACGTGATCAGAAGATGTTGGGGGGTAGTGCTTACTCGAAGACCACAGGGTCCCCACACCGGGAGTTGTCTCTAGAGGAACTTGCTGCCAAAAAACGCCGCTTTTAAAGGAAAGTAATAAAAGTTATGAAGTAGACTCACGAACACGGATACGAAATATTTATGAGACACAAAAACAAACTGACTCTATTCAGACCAGCTTAGATGGCTGATTGCTATCATTGCTGTGAAAAAGACCATCAAGAAGGAGGAAAAATACAAGGGATAAGAAGTATATAGGTTCGCAAACACGGATATCAAGTAGTTACGACAGAAAACCTACGCTCTATGCCCGTTCCAGGTCATGATGTCATGCAGATAGCTGCCTATACCGTTACTTGCCATCAACCTGCAAGCCAAGCCTGACAAGCGCGGGATTTTGTTGGTCCCGAGTTTCCTTACTGTCATATCGAATAAGTAGCTAACTGCAATCCCACACTGAAGTGGGCTTGGTCAGGCGCAGTCCCACACGTCACTGCAGTCCCACACGTCAGGCGCGAGTGCCTTGGAGTATATAAAATTCCGTCTATGAATTCTCACGCAAGCTACAAGTAAACTAAGTGGGATAGCCAGCATGTAAAGCATGGTTTGTTGATTCGTACGCGACATCGTGGGATTCGTGCTTGTGATAACGAGCGAGGCGCGAGCAGAGAGATATTTAGTCCTACAGCAGCCCTTCAATGCGCGCCGTATACCTGAAAAGAAGAAATAAAAACGAACATACGCATTCGTGCACTGTTACTGCTGCATTGTTCACTCATGTGCGCGGCAGCTGCGATGCGTCGCGCCCACGTCACCTCACGTTACGATACAAATTAATTAGCACTTCACGATTTGCAAAGATGTCGAGAAAAAAAAGAAAAGCAGTTGCCGACACTTTGTGCTACCTTCAATATAATGCATTCGTTCCGAGTGTGCTATTTCACGATTATAAAAATAAGAAATGGCGCGGCGCGGTCACGATTGATTTGACAAGCTGCGCATGTGACCTTCCATACAAAACCGCTATTTTTTTTCTTCTATTAGCGAATACACTTACCTTTTCTTTCTTTTTCTTTTTTTTGCTATTGGTTTCAGTCGTCCTCGGCAAGCGACGACCGAGTAGCACGGCGATTTTCACGCGCGAAACCTGAGCTGCGAGGACCGAGAGCGCGGGTTCTCGCTGAAGCGCGCCGAGGTCGCGTCCGTCGCTTTTCGCGCTTTTTCAAATCCGCGTGATCCATTAGGGGATTTAAGCCGAGCGCTTACAGCTCGCTGCGCTTTGAAGCGGCGTGTAGATATTCTCTGGCTCTGCTCAGGCGCAACGCGAAAGCGCCACCGAATGTGCTAACGCTCAGCAACCTAGCCAACCGTACTGTATACGCGTTTGCACGCCGCCGATTTGTCGTGTATCTGTCAAACAAGTGTTCAATTCTCTGCCTGGTCTATAGCACTTACTGTTCCTGTTAATCTGTCCTGCACGATGCGCCACAAGACATCCAGTAGACAGGTTAAAGTGGGGGGGGGGGGGGCACATGTCAGCTTCACGCGTGCGTGCAGAAGTCGGTGTGGTGGAGCCGCGTTTTCTACGGATAGCCTTCATGGTTCAAGGCTTATTCTGCGGCTGTCGTTTGCTTTATGGACCGTTAACTTGGTGTGGTTGTTACTAAAGCAAATGACAATGCCATTGACTCGATGTTTGGATGATTTTGTTAATCAGTTTCCTGCACCGAAGTTCACGCACTATACGTGACGCCTACTGTCGGAGCGAGTGCTGCCTACACGACCGCCACGGAGTGAATGAAACTGGCTAACACTGACAGGGCTATATGTTAGCCTATAGTGCGCGTACAAAAATTACCAATCACGTGGACTGTTATATGGAACAAAGCGATGCAACGCGAAATATCGTGTTAGAACAAAGAAACGGTCAGGACAAAGCGCGATCAAGGCGACTATAGGTCAATCGGCTTCTCTTCTAGGGTATAGAGGCTAAGGTATAACAGAAGTTGCGGGCAAGAGTCCCTTCGATGACGGGTTGTCTTTCCTTTTTCCTGTAATGTTATCCCATCTTGCCCGATGTATACTGAAACCTCACGTCGATAGTACACGCCCTGATCGTAATCAACATCACGGATTTCTTCAGTATGTACTACAAAACCATTCGACGCCGCAGTACACAAGCCATTCAGGCTTTCTCCGTTTGTCTTTCTGTTGATTCTCAATCATTTCGCCGCTGCACTTTCTTTAGAGCGCTCATATGTCAACAAACACATTACCGCGAGCGCTACAGCGACCTGATAGCACGCTCGAGCGCGTTTATACAAACGACGAGACGTCGACACCAATCAACGAGTCCGATGCGACAACGAGGCGCCAGCGACGAGGCGTCGCACGAGCAAAAGTGAGGTCACCTATAATACCGACGACTGCCACAGCGTGCACTATAGCAATTACAACTAACGAGGCCACCAGCAGCGTGCGATATTGGATAGCTAAGAAGAAGAAAAAAAAAGAAAAAAGCGATGGCGCAGAGCAAACATGCATGCTGTCACGCTGCCAAAACGACGACGGGACGTTACAGGGATGATCGACGCGGCGCATTACACGAATGCGCGCTCGCGCGCGCCACGAGAACTCATCAGCGCGACACGTATACCGAGCGCTTTCGTTCGCACGGGCTCGTAAGAAACTCCCACGCGTTAACGATGGGTGTGTGTCCGTGCAGGAGAGAAAGTGGACCACGACGCCGATCACTCACGTCTACCGGACGGGCGCGACTCCTCGGTGATAGCCGGACAGTGACTCGGATATTGAACGTCCGCGTCGTTTACCGGTCAGCTCGTCCGCTATGCGTCCGAGACGGCGTTTCCGGTCAATTCGATGCGCCACGCTTGCCTCCCTACGCCCCCTTTCCACATTCGCGTGGTATATGACAACGTCTCCGGCGCTCGCGCTAAACGAATTATACTCAGCTCGCAGCGGGCATTGCAAGTCTAATTAGGTATATACCTCTTACAAAACGGCGCTCCATTGGCGATGGGACGAGCCTTGGAGATGCAAGACACTGGTTTATACAGTCGGACACACGACATACATCACGCCGGCGCGGCGCTTCTGTTTACCGAAGCGTCCGGCGCGCACGTCTCGTGCCACTGAAGTCGCTGCGAAGAGTCCACGGCGATTTTCCATTGTCTGCCGTCAGCGGCCGGAGGATTTGTGCGTCGACCGCTTGTACGCCGCCCGTCGCGCGATGCCTCGACGCCGAATCATTATACAGCCGCGGCACTCGGTAAACAGCTAGTGGCGATTCGGAACGGCTCCGATGAGTATGCCTGTTTCTTGGCCGTACGGACAACGTGCCGCGTGGTGCGGTTTCTTTGCAGTTCATGTCTCGTGTGATGTTGACCTACGCTTCACTTAAACTTTCCAGCGCATGATTCGGTGTATGTTTGAAATGTGAATATTGAGCATAAAGAACAACGTGGTGACTGTTTTTCAGGTTTATGTCTGCCTTTGTATTCAGAGCGTAATCACTTAGTCTTCACGTTGCAGAATGCGCAAGTACACTTGGATCTTCCTACTCGCGTTAGTTGCAATTTCTGCTGCCTAAAGAATAACTGTCCTATACTTTTCTTTTTAAAGAACATCGCAGTAGCCTGTTTGAGCCAAGCACATACACTGTTTATAGTCTTACAGAGCCAGTTTCCGACCTGTGGCAAGGTGTTGAGCACGCCATAGAGTTTCCTAAAATGACCTAGAGGGAACTCTGGCGCTGCGATCGTTCAGCCACCGTGGGAATGATGGGTAGTACACGGATTTGCCTAGTCTTCGTGCTTGTGGGCTTCGAACGCACTTGTGGCTTTGTTTATTGCTATGTTTTGGTTTTCTTTTGGATAAAAGAATGGATCGTTGTGAACTTCGTGACCAGATTTGAATCGGTGGGCCTAAAGAAGTTAAAGTGGCGAAGTGAAACTGCTGATTTTTGCTGAACTTCGTTTTGCGACAAAGCGGATGCAGGCGACGCGGAGCCAAACGGAGCCGAAAGAACGAAGTTTAGACAAATCCGTGTACTACCCATGATTCCCATGCTGGCTGAAGCGCGATGCATTGCAGCTCCCATAGACACTAGCGCCAGAGTTCCCTCTAGTAGGTATTGTAGGAAACTCTATGGAGCACGCCAATTGCCATCCTGCTTGTATATTTCCTGCCTTGCAGCTTTTCAACGTTCACAGTCACGTGCTTATGTTTTGTATATTATGTGTGAGCACATATTCTTTCATTACGGGTGCCTTATAACTTGCAATAACATAGAAGCCCCTTATTGTTGGCGTTACGTAACTGTATGTCATCTTAGCACATCAGCACCAAATAGCTTCATACACGGCAAAGATAACGTTTGTAATATAGTACCAATCACGTAACACGTGCTGCTCGTTTCTCCAGTGCGTGATTACACTGTAACTCATGCCCGTATCATTTCTTACATCTTCGTCCGCCACCCGCTCACGTATACGTTCAGCGAAACCTCGTGCACTACAAACAAAGCGTGCCCATTGGACGAGCTCCACGTCGCGTCACTGCAGCTTGCGCTTTCGCCACACAGCTCATGCAAATGGGCGTATGCGATTGAGACGCTGCATACTTCGACGTCGCTCACGCTCTCATGTCTATACAGCGAGGGTCTCGCACGCGCGTCGCGGACACAGCGTCGGCGGCCACTCTCACTTCATCCGGCGGCAAATACATGCATCGAGACCACATCCGAGCGCACGACGCGCATTGGGAACGAAGAAGAAGAAGAACCGGACGACAGCGACGGGTCGGGCGGCGGTAACGCGCCGTGCATTCCGTGTCGCATGCACTGCAGATGCACCGGCGGACAGCTCGTTGTTGCTTACGCCCGGCAAGGCAGGCGGCATCTTTGTTATTTAAATCGTCTGTCCTCAAATTAACGAGGAGAGAGATAAACAATAATAAAGCACAGCACTGTGCCTCGGCGTTATGGGGCTTCCCGTCGCGATGCCTGCTGACAGCGTTCGTCGGCTTTTGCGCACGCAAGCTACACGCAGCCTGACGCGCGCGAGTTGGCGGGAGGCGATGCGACGCGAAACGCGTGACTCTAGGGCACACCGTGCGCTAGGGCGTGAGCGAAAGAGGGAGACTACGTGTGGAAGGGTAGGGGGGGGGGGGGGGGGGGCGGGAAGAAAATGGGGTTGACAATACGTCACGAGAATTGCGTCACGCGAGTGTCTAATAACATTTCTGGGTTTGTAGCGTCCAGATGTTTTCCTTCCTGTTATTTTTTTCCTTTGCTTCCTTTTTACGAGAAAGCTGCTTTGATAAGAGGTTTCGCTTTTAGAAACAGCGTTCGGTGTTTGTAGATGCAAGCTACGCCCATGTGTGTAGACCATTTTCTTTCTTGTTTTTGCTTTCGAAGTGTAACGACATGAGGCAGTTATTGTATGCCGTTGTCTGTACACAATCATTCACATTTAAAGAATCTATAGAATAGGCAGTTCAAATAAATAGCCTATGCTTTCATTTGTAGGGAAGAAAAGAAAGGAGTACAGGAGAATGGCCTTTTTTTGTTTTTGTTTTTTTTTGTCTGTGCGCAGTAAATGCGGTGGTGAAGTCGCCATTGCGAATCATCGCTGTTTTACACCATACTCCTTTTTTTTTCTTGTTTAATTATAAAATGCCGTCAGCGTATTTCGCTAAAACACACGGATAATATATTAACCTTTCCTCTATTTCTTTCTTTCTCTGCTGCAGGTGAGTCCAGTGGTTCTTGGGCACACGCCTTATTTATTCCTGTGATGGCTGGTGAAGGCGTTCCGCTGGATTCCTTGTGGCTCATCACTACGGAGTTGCCCCTGCGCGGTCGCTGTCACGCATGACACGTAAGCGGTGCGCCGGCAGACGACGCCACAACGGTATAGTTTATAAACACGACGGCCCATTTTCAGCTAAGTCTCGTTTACAGTTATTCCTGTATTCCCCGCACTTGAGGAGTTTACACACATACAGTGAATAAGCGGGGGACTCTGCGTAGTGTAGGTCGTATATATAGGTAATCAGATCTGCCTTTTTAAGTCGATTTTGTCGAACTTATAAGCGACATGTTAATGACATTCCCGAATTAAGGAAGGAGCTTTCGTATGGAATTTAAGCTCGGTGAGTTACCGTACGATGTAAGCCTCGCGAAAGGTTGATTAAAAGCCTGTTAGTTTTATTCCTTTAATCATTGCAATAGAGGCCGAATTCTGAGGTGGCAGAATTTTTTTTTTTTTTTTGGCCTTCGGAAGAGGCCGCCACGGGAATAAACATAGAATGGAACGAACATATCTTCAGCTGATGTACTTCGAGAGAAAGCCCGGTATATTGCCGAGTCACTACCCTTGCGAATAGTTTCCGGGGTACAGCTTTGAGAAACATCCATAGGTGTGCACTGCAGTCAAAGTCACGGTATCACTGGAGGAAGTCACAAAATCATAAATGAGTCGTAAAATCACTAAATAAGTTCCGTCGTCTATACGTAGTCGAGTAAAAAGCAGTGGTTCGTAACCCGGAATCGAAACAAAGATTATTTCAAAAATGGGATAGATAGATAGAGAGAGAGAGAGAGTTGTGAAGTACTCGCCGTCCACTACGCGTCTCTTCGTGCTTGTTCGCAACCACTTCCTTCCTGGATAAACGCATGGCAGCCGTGCTTTACGATTCTCCTTCTTGTTTTTTTTTTCTTGTTTTTTTTTGCCACTGCATATTACGGCCGCCTTCGCGTACACTTCATTTAATGTTCCTCTTTCCCCGCTACTTTTAAAGGCGCGTTTCTCCGGGAATGGCAGCAACGTTATGTCTGTATGTGTGTGTGTGTGTGTACGCGACGTACGCATGTGGCGGCACAGACTTCGTGCTCACGCATCGCTGAACCCGCTTCAGTTTTATTAATTCGTTTTCCTCTGGGCTTTTTACCTTCTTTTTTTCACTTTATTGACTTTTAGAGACGGAACCGGGGCCTTCCGTTCCGTGCTGTTACGGGACGGGCCTTAATTTAGCAGCACGAGCCGAAAAAACGGACAGCTTGTTGAAAACGAAATTCCGAGAAGAGGCAGAAGAGGGCAGAAAGTTTGTATACGGTCCCCTGCCCGGAGAAAAGGTCCCTTTTACGGCCTCTCGGGCGAGCTCGGAACGCGCCCCCCTGGCTGTAACCTGACACCGCCGGGCAGCTGCGGGTGAAGAGAACGAGGGCACCGGACAGCGCTGTGACCACCGGGAGAGAAGGGAAGACGAAGACGACGCGGTGACGGGCCAGTCGCAAATCGCCCTCCGTGCCGAGAAGAAGCATTCAACTCATTGTGTATTCGCGCCGCGTTTTTTCGTGTTATAATTAAACAGTTATTTGTTACCGAACGGACGCATCAGTCTTTCATTTCTTATTATTAACGAACGTGAACGACAAACTTTCTGGTGCCGAAACCCGGGACTCATCCTGCCGTGGACATACAGTGTGCTCCAACGATTCCACGCCGGAACGTCTCTGCGATGATCGCCTGATGCCGTCCTTCCGGTGAGCGTACCAACGAACTGTTTATTCTGTGAACATGGAACGCGGGCGCAAAAAGCGCATGGTCCTCCGGGCACAAGCCACACGTCTCATCAACGAATGTGAGCAGGGCAGGCAAGTTAGCCTCACACCGAACGAAGCAGGAGTGCTGCATGCCCGGTTGACATCCATACGGACAGAGCTCAACGCTGTCAATAACGAGATTGAGGCCTTGGTTTCTGAAGACGACCTGGAGGAAGAATTCACGCAAGTGATAGAATATAACGACCGTATCGTGGAATGCTTGGCACGGCTGGAGCAGCAAAGGAACGGCGGCTCAAAAGAAATCTCTCCAGCTCTAGCTGCCCAGACTCCATCAGCTCAACAGGTTAGCGGTGACGTAATCGAAACAACGACGTCACAAAAACTGAACGTGAAATTGCCAAGGCTTGAGCTGATCAAGTTTAGTGGGCGACGGCATGAGTGGCAGCCCTTCTGGGAGTTGTTCGAACAGGTGGTGGACAACAACGATCAACTTTCCACACTGGATAAGTTCCACTACCTGAGGGCATCTCTCACAGGCGATGCAGCTGCGGTGCTTACCGGCCTACCCCCAACGTCCCGGTGCTACAACGACGCGAAGCAGCTTCTCAAAAAACGCTTCGGAAACGAAGAGCTTCTAATCCAGGAGCACATGAAGAAGCTCATCGACGTTACACCTGTGCGCGCTTCAGACGATGTGCGCGGACTTCGGCGTCTCTACGACACTGTGTCAGCGCATATCAGGGGACTCGAGACTCTCGGCCGGAAGCTCGACAGCTTCAGCTCCATGCTGCTGCCCATCGTGCAACGAGCGATGCCGAAAGAGATCCTGTTGGACTTCAGCCGTAAGTGCGTAGTGGAGACAGGCGGCCCAACTGACGATCAGCAGGCTACCACAGACGGTTCATCGCTGACGACAGGAGGAAGGAGACAGAGGTACTGTAAGCATCTTCTCGAAGCTCTTGTCCTTTCTCCGAGTGGAAGTTGAAAGCCGTGAGAACCTGGCTGCTCTACAAAGCATGGACGTAAAGCAATCGCCGAAATACAGTCCCAAAGAAGGCCCCTCATTGCACGCAAGAAAAGAAAAGCATGCTCCATCTGCTGCAATGCTGCACCAAAATGCCACTCAGGAAAATTGCTTCTTTTGTGACGCTAGCAGCCACACAACACAGAACTGTGGCGAAAAGAGAACGATAGCGGAAAAGAAGACACTTTTACAATCTAATGGGAGGTGCTTCAGGTGCACGAAGAGAGGCCATCCGGCTCGAGAATGCCGATCTAACATACGATGCGCGAAGTGCGATAAAAGGCACGCCAGCACGATGTGTGACCCGACGTATGCAAAAACGAACGCACGACAACCGAACGACCCCGTCGCAAACGCGCACATTACTCTGGAAGCTACCGTCACAGGCAGCGGAACCGCCACAAAGAAGACAGTTTTGCTGCAAACGGCGAAAGCTTGGTGTTGCGGAGAGACCTCCAGAGCTCGGGTGCGAATATTGTTCGACGGCGGCAGCCAACGCTCGTACATCACATCGGCTACGTCAAAGAGATTAGGATGCAAACTCATCGGCAGCGAAAGGCTGACAGTTGGATTCTTCGGAGGTCATCAAAAAGAAAGGCTGTTCAACAGAGTGTCTGTCAAACTAAAAACGAGAGATAAACGGGAATTCGAGATAGATGTTCTGGAGACAGACATTATTTGTGACCAAATTATCCCTTCACCACCGAAAATGTGGACCGACCGCCTTGCTGCACTCGGTTACGAAGTTGCCGACTTCAACAACGACGGTGACCCTCACTCTATCGAGCTGCTCATCGGGTCGGATCACTTTTGGCAGCTCACAACTGGCCGCACCACTAGGCTTGAAGGAAAGCTGAGAGCTGTTGAAACGGTGGTCGGTTGGACTATTCAAGGGCCTGTGGAGGGGAGTAACGAATCGTCCCAGTGCACACAAACAGTGGCGCTTCGAACGTCTGTCATAGAAAGAAATGCGGCTGACGTACTGACCAAATTCTGGACACTGGAATCTATTGGAGTAAATGACATCGAGAAAACGAAAGAACCAAATCCTACCATGGAATTTTTCGAAGAAACCGTCAAGCGAGTGGATGGTCGTTACGAGGTGGCCCTTCCTTGGAAGCCCGTAACATCGCTGCACCACAATAAGGAGATCGCCATGAAGCGTCTACATCACTTGACAAGGCGCCTTCAAAACTGTCCAGACTTGTGTCAAGCTTACGACTCAGTGATCAGACACTACGATCGACTGGGGATAGCGGAACTCGTCGATGACAGCATCAGTGAAGCCGACACTCTCTATTATATGCCACACCAGGCGGTGATACGCGACTCCCACAAGCTTCGAGTGGTTTTCGATGCCTCTTCACACGGGAACTCAGCGAAGTCACTCAACGACAACTTGGAGAGTGGACCGAACTTGACAGCAGATTTAGTCGGTTTACTCCTGAACTTTCGCCGACACCGAGTGGCGCTGGTTGCTGACATCGAACAAGCGTTTTTGCAGGTTGGTGTGAGACCTGCGGACCGAGATGCGTTGCGTTTTTTGTGGTTTCAGGCAACACCTAAACCTGGCGAACCACTCCCACCGATTGCAACTTGGCGCATGACTCGGGTTCCTTTCGGAACGACGGCTAGCCCATTTCTGCTCTCCGCAACGCTTCAACACCACTTGAGGAAATGCGAAGAGCAATACCCGCAAACCGCAAGTAGGCTCAAGAACAGTCTTTACGTGGACGACTTGCTAACGGGAGCTGAAAGCGAAGAAGCAGCATTGAGGCTGTACAACGAGGCAACCGAAATATTTGAAGCTGCGGAAATGAAACTGCACAAATGGTCATCTAACAGCGAAACGCTACGCCAGCAATTCCAGAGAGACTCCCGTGGCGCCATACATCTCGGCTATTTGTCGGGAGTGCTGAAGGTTTTGGGACTGACGTGGGATCCATGTGCTGACCGCTTAACGTTCTCTCCGTGCACGGATCGCATTCAGGATGTCGAACACCCCACAAAAAGGTCCATGCTGCAAACAACGGCGCGGATATATGACCCACTGGGGTGGCTGTCTCCCTTTATCGTACGCGCCAAAGTCCTCTTTCAACAGCTGTGGCGCAGAAATATCGACTGGGACGACATTCTACCTGACGACATCGCGGCAGCCTGGAGAGAGTGGCTAGACGGAATCCTTCATCTGCACGATGTTCAAGTACCCCGGTATTACGGGTCACAAACGAACGGAGGGATGACGACCTGCCTTCACATTTTTGCCGATGCAAGTCCAGTGGCATACGGAGCGGTCGCCTACCTCACTCTGAAGGGTGACAACGGGACAAGTTCGACCATACTGATGAGCAAATCAAGGGTTGCGCCAGTCAAGGAAATTACTCTGGCGAGATTGGAACTAATGGCATGCCTGCTTGCGGCTCGATTATGTCGCTACATTTTGGATACCCTCGAAGAGCAGCCCCCGAACATCTGCCTGTGGACGGATTCAACAATCGCGCTCTATTGGATCCTGGGAAATGCCGACCGCTGGCAGCAGTTCGTGCGCAACCGCGTCACTGAAATTCAGCATCTCACGGACGGGTTCGCTTGGAGACATTGCCCCGGAAAAGAAAACCCAGCGGATCTTCTGACACGCGGAATACCAGCTGCGCAGCTGGCGACAAACGAGCTCTGGTGGAGCGGAGCGCCATGATTTGCCAGGGAGAGATGGATTGGCCTCGATTGATTCCAGAGGCGACATTTAACGAAGCTGAGCTAGAGCAACGAAAGGAAACAAGTGCACTGCCGGCTACGACATCGCCGCCTGCTGTTTCGGCCATAATCGACCTGAAACAATACGGTAAACTCTCAAAGCTGATTAGAGTGACAGCGTGGATTTTTCGGTTCATCGCAAGAACGAAACGCCAAAGCCGAGAATTGGGATCCCTCACATCGGACGAGCTGAATAAAGCGGAACAATATTGGATACTTCGTGAACAGAGAGAGGGATTTCCAAGAGAAGTTGCGTGTGTCGCCAACGGAACGCGAATTCCACCTGACTCACCTTTGAGAAATGTTTCACTGATGATTGACAGTGATGGAGTTTTAAGAGTTGACGGAAGGCTGCAGCGTAGCCAACTCGACTACAACGAGAAGCATCCCGCTGTATTACCTAAGAAGAGCAACCTGGCCGAGCTTCTCGTCTTGCAGTGTCACCGACAGGTGTTGCACGGAGGAATACGGGACACACTGACGCAACTGAGGGAGCGGTTTTGGGTGATCGGGGCGAGGCAACTGGTAAAGAGAGCCTTAAAGGCGTGCGTAACGTGCCAGCGTTTCCATTCAAGGCCAACGAGCCAAGTGACCGCTCCTCTTCCAAGCGATCGCATCACCCAGGCCTCTCCTTTCGAAGTGACCGGTGTCGACTTTGCTGGCCCTCTTCTCGTCAAGGGGGCAACGACGACGAAGTCGTACATTGCTCTCTTCACATGTGGTGTCACCCGGGCAATACACCTCGAGTTGGTGAGTGACATGTCGGCTGCTTCATTTTTGCTTGCTTTCCGCCGCTTCATATCTCGACGAGGACTACCGAGCACTATTTATAGTGACAACGCGCTCACGTTCAAGAAGACAAGTAGGGATCTGGCCACACTCTGGACAGTTATCAGAAACGAAGAGGTTAAGAACTTCGTCGCCAACTCTCGCATACAATGGAAGTTCATTGTGGAGCGCGCGCCGTGGTGGGGCGGATTTTATGAGCGCTTGGTTGGACTCACTAAACAGGCTCTGAGGAAAACGCTGGGGACGAGCAGTCTCGGATTTGAAGAGCTCAGCACAACGCTAAGTGAAGTGGAGGCCATGTTAAACTCACGCCCCCTCACCATGTCTATACCGAACCCAACGAGCCAGAACCGCTTTGTCCAGCCCTATTTTTGACGGGAAGACGGCTGACGTCGCTGCCTAATCTACAAACGCCAGGAGATCGCAACCCTTTCCTCTTCCCACCTTCAAGAGATTTGGTCTAATCGAAGTAAACGGCTGAACCAGTTCTGGAAAAGATGGACAAATGAATACTTGAAAGAACTACGGAGCTATCAGCTAAAAGGAAAAACGCCAAGGGAGCTGAGAGCTGGCGACTTGGTACTGCTGAGTGAATCGATGCTACCAAGGCAGATGTGGAAGATGGGAGCCGTTGAATCAACATTTCCTGGCCGCGACGGCAAGATTAGGTCGTGCCATGTACGAATGCCCGGAGGAACAGTGCTTCGACGACCCGTTCAACTACTGCACCCGGTTGAGCTGTATAGCTAAAGGCAAATGACGGCGTCATTTCGGGGGGAATGTGTTGAAAACGAAATTCCGAGAAGAGGCAGAAGAGGGCAGAAAGTTTGTATACGGTCCCCTGCCCGGAGGAAAAGGTCCCTTTTACGGCCTCTCGGGCGAGCTCGGAACGCGCCCCCCTGGCTGTAACCTGACACCGCCGGGCAGCTGCGGGTGAAGAGAACGAGGGCACCGGACAGCGCTGTGACCACCGGGAGAGAAGGGAGGACGAAGACGACGCGGTGACGGGCCAGTCGCAAATCGCCCTCCGTGCCGAGAAGAAGCATTCAACTCATTGTGTATTCGCGCCGCGTTTTTTCGTGTTATAATTAAACAGTTATTTGTTACCGAACGGACGCATCAGTCTTTCATTTCTTATTATTAACGAACGTGAACGACACAGCTTGCTCGACGACGGTGACGCGCCTGACTGACTTCGCTCGACGGCCCACTGAGATAACGAGCCTGCAGGCAGCGAACGCCCCTGCGACCGCACACAATACATACATACATACATACATACATACATACATACATACATACATAATACATACATACATACATACATACATACATACATACATACTACATACATACATACATACCATACATACATACATACATACATAACATACATACATACTACATACATACACCGCACGCACGCACGCACGCACGCACACGAAAGCAAAAGCATGCGGACTAGGAGTTCTGCTTGTCGACGGAAATTCAGCCAGACTAATTGCAATTCAAGGAGTTTGTCATAATTTTCTTGCAATGGCAAGTTCAGCTGCAGTTTGTAGTTTCAAGTTAGATGCCAAGGCATTGCAAGAATTCGATTTTTTTTGTTCACCCACTTGGCTTGCATACTTTTGATCACAGAAAAATGTCCGTGCGCTCGTACGTGCACACTTTGTGGACTACTTGAAGAGACAATTGCTTCAAATCGGTTCGTCTACAGTTTTGTATATATGGTTATTCGAGCTGTATACTTGTAACATTGAAAATAACAAATGAAAAAAAAAACAAAGAAACTCACCACACTGAAACGAATCTGTGCGAATGAGCGTAACATGACTTCCATTCTTGTGAATGCTGGGAAGTCAGCAGATAATTTATCAGTAATAAAGATCGAGCTAATTAAGCGCATGTGCTATACGTGTACCTTGTTTTTGTGTGTTTGGTTGGAACAATTATATCCCATGCAAATACGATCTAGCGGTTATCTCACTTCCGGTATACCCGTCTCCGGAACAAGGAAGCAGTCCGGAGAACTATTCAAGACGCTTTCTACTCGCCCAGTTAAAGCTCTCGCTCTCACATCGCATGCATTTCGAGTGCGCAGAGTTCGTATCGCACCTACACCGTGGTCACCCAATGCCCAAATCGGAACTGTGAATCTAGCGTGGAAACGCAATCGTTCTAATTTTTCAGTATACGCTTTACGACCACTGGCTATAGGTCGCGTTACGACGACTAAGACGATAAGGAAACAGAAAAAGGAAGTGTGTCAAAGGCTGTAAATTCGCTAGCACTTCGAAGCTTCGATGAAAACGCGTGCAACGCTTATGACTCGGCACGTCCTTCCGCATAACTTATAAGCACATCCTGCTAACGGCTAAAAATATGTGCACGCAAACGCGCAGTGCATGTAAAGTGTTGAATCACTTCCTTCCTTCCCCACGCCGCAATTCAATAGTGCATCGCGCTGGTGCGCGTTCAAGAACGCTATTACTTTGCAGAACTGCGTATAGCGTCGATATGTCCGCGCTTCCATCGTCGTGCATCTCTACGAGGCTCGCATCCTGTTCCATAAATACGAGTCGGCGAATGGGAGCCAGCATTGAAGGAACACCACCTGCCGAGTGCTTGCTCGGTTGGCGTGCGTGCGTTCGCCTCATGTGCTGCGCACTTATAATGCAAGGCAACGCGACCTTCTATACACTCATATGTATACACTTATACACACACACGCACATTCAGACTCACACGACGGCCGATTCGTGACCGCTCAGAGCCCCCTCACTCTCCTATAGCTCGTGTGATTTCGAAAGACGCTCGCGGAGAGGACCTCTGACCCGCAGAGTTTAACGGTGTATGCACCTTTCCCCGATCTCCTGGCGTGCGCCGTTAGACGACTCTAACGAAGTGAAGAGTAAAAAAATAAATATATAAATAAAAGAAGGAGTCGGGTCTGGCTGGAAGGACGGCCGCCGAGGAAGAGATGAGCCTCCTGGCTAAAGCTGGACGGCCGCCAGAAACTGGACGAAGTAGAAATTTATGCGCGAGGCTTCTTCGGACTCTTTTTCGTATCTACTCGTGTCCGTGTGTATTCGAGTCGACTGGACGGCGCCGGTTATATCCGCAGCTTTTATTTTTTCTCGTATAAACCTGATCCTCGATCGTTTCTCGCACTCTCTCCATTTAGGTCTCATCGGAAGGTTCGAACAAAGTTGAGAAAGTAGGACGCCGTCGCAGTGCGAAGGACAACATGCCTGTACAAGATGAATAGCTCATGAGTAACCCTGAGCGCGCGGATGTTGGGGATTTAGTAATGGAGGCCGATGTATGGCAACGAGGGGATTATAGGTTTATGTGTGCGGCGAGGATATGGCAAGTATTGAAGACGTAGGGTGTTACGGGCTGTATACTCAATGAGCTGGCGTTGTTAGGTAACTACCTACGGGAATCGAAAAGCGTCCTAAATAGAGCGCTTAGCTCAGAGCCGACATATATGTCCGTGCTGAGTATGCAGACGACTCACTATAGGCGTGAGAGCGGGAGTTAAGCTCTTTCACTACAACTGCGCCTGCTGTCACCGCCTATCATAAGCAAGTTCGTGCCAGCAAACCGGAGTGCAACTGACCAAATACATTTGTATTTGCAACCGCAGCCGCTCTTCTTGAGCAAGCAATTTACTGCATCGTTGGTTTAGGGACCAATTTACTGTCGGTTATCGTCTGTTCGAGTTCGAGTGTCCTATAGCCATCCACGCTGCCAGCGCCACCTATCGTCTGCACTCGCTTTCGAAAATTTAAGCCTGTGTTTACGGGTTTTACATGGCGAAACCACGTCATGATTGTGGGGCTCTTTAACACGCATCTGAATTTAAGTATACTGGTGTTTTTGCATTTCGCCCGTATTTAAATGCGACCGCCGAGGCTTTCTACTTCGAGAGCAATGTGGCGTTTCGTTCCCCTTCACGTGTACTTGAGTATGGCCAATTACTGCGACAGAATATCAGCCCAGTTTCTTTGTTCGGCGCAACGTTTTCCATCGGTTAGTTTTTTGTCGCCTCTGTGCTCGCGAAGCATAGCTCATGGATGGTCACGAGCCCCCAGCGAAAGATGACGCTCACGGAGGATACGTGACCAATATTATGGTTGTCCTAAATGGACACTAACACCGAATTTTTCCTTTGTCGTTTTATTGCCTCAAGTGAAAGGCTAAGCCCCCAAGAGCCCAGAGAATGTCCTTGTAGGCGTGAGCGCGCCCTCAATAATTAGTTACATCATGTTCTTAAAAGCTAGCTTCGGTTCATACTGTACCCTGACGTGACGACACGGCTGAGCTTCTCGTCATGTGCTCGCGCAAGACACTGTGACGTTTCGACGGCCGCTCCGCTTCCATGGCCGGAGTTGGTGACGCATGGCTCCGTTGGTGACGCACAAGGCGGCATTTTACATGATTTGATACCTGACGTCATCTCAATTAGCCATACTGGTGCCTGAAGTCATCACAATTGACACTACAGCCTGACGTCACGCCAGTGTCGATGTCAGCAGGCGCGCCGCGCGAAACTTGACTTTAGTGTCAAAATAAAATATCTTATAAGCATATCCTGAGCCTTCTCACTTGCTCAGAGCCGTCTGTGTGTAAAGGAGATTTGTATGGCAGAGTAAAGTCGGCTTCGATAGTTGGTGTCAGTACCGCTTTAAGGGGATGATAGAAGAGCATCACTAAACCAGTTGACACTGATAAATTGCGATTTTCAAAACTACAGTTAAAAAGTAAAGAAGTTGAATTAGTTGGTTGGTAACAACTTTACTGATAGTCCTGCAGAGCTTTCGCCGACCGGGCCTTAGGTCTTCCAAGTTGGATAATAGCAAAGAATAACGAACGTCAAAGTTCTTTAACTACTTCGAATGCTCGTTCGCTCTAACGGTTTCTTCGAGGAAGACTGCAGCCGTTTGCCATTCAGTCCCTATGGCATGAGACGAACTCAGCGCGGTTCGATCCCGTTCTCGCGCAGGCCGCAAAGCGTGACCTGAAATTGTGAGCATCGACGTAATAGCAGCGAAACGTTGTAGACGTCGCCAATGTATAAAATTCTGCCCGAGAAACCAACTTCGACCCCCGTGCGTTTTTCGACGTCGTCGCTACACTGCCGCTGATGAACCCATTGTGCGATAGCCGAACGCACTCTTTTCTTCTCGATTGATCGGGAATGGAGCCTCCAATCGATGCAGAGACAATCGACGAAGCGTTGGAGTAGAAGAAAAACAGCCGGGAGATTGCGTAACATCTGAGACTTTTGTGATGAGGCCAATGGGTTACGCGAGACATTTCGTAAGGGTCGTAACACTAGCAGTCGTCACTATCGAATCGGCGTGCGGGGCTGATTCGCTCTGCCCATTACAGAGGATGAGGAGGAAAGAGAGTAACGTTGACGGTGTTCCAGGCTAATCTGTATAGTCTTGCAAAATCCTGCCAACTTTCGGTGAGATTGGCTGATGGGTTTGTAAAGCCCCGAAGCGAGAAATCAGTGGCTATTTCAAAACGTTGCGTAGGAATAATTTAAAAACAATTCATTATGTGCTGCATTCTGCCTCTTTGAAATGCGGCTCCCATGTACCCGGGAGTCGAGCTCCCGACCTCGAGTTCACAGGTCGAGGGACGTTGTACTCGTGGAGCGGATAGTCTTTTCCTCCTCCCGAACACTATATGTCATATGCTTTTGGCGCTTGCAACGCTCAGTCAAAGTAGACGATGTAGGAGGTGACCAGGAAAGACGTACGATGCAAAAATGCGACACGGGGCTTATTGAATGGCCACCGCAAATTAGGCTGAGTGAAACAACACGACGCAGGTGCCCAGACTGCTCATATTACGTCCGCTCAACTTCGCTGAATTTGTATTGGACTTCATACGTTGTTTTTCATTCCTTGTTTAAGTTGCAGCGAAGACATCATGCAGAGAGTAATTAGTCGAATATTATCTGAACATTATAGGCATTACCCCTGCTTCACTGAATTCACTGCTCCGAAATGCATCGCGGGAGCGATGGTCATGCTCTGTCCGTGCTCTTTTTTCTGGAGACACTGGGAACGTTCTGGGAACGTTTCCGCAGACACTGTTCTTACGCCTCAAATACTTTTTTTTTACCTTGCTGTCTTTTTGCCATAGGCATAAAAATGTTCTTCCTGGCTCGCCTCTCTCTCTCCCGAGTCTGCTGGTTACAACGGTCGATTCCTTGGAATCCTGATATTATGTCTCTTGGCAGCAGCCAACATTCTCCGCGCCGTATCACTGCCATTTGGAAATCCGCGAACCGGCCGACCGTCATAAACCTAAGCGTCGCACATTTTCCTCTCTGTGTGTGCCCAATATGTTACAATCTTGCACGCGGCTGCTGTGTCGTCGTCAGGGGCGTGCTTCATCGTTGTCCGAGAAAATGTGGCCCGACCAGTTCTCTCGAATCGCTTGAAACCGCTCGTCAGAGGCTTCTCTTTCCTTTTCGTTTTCGCGAGAGGATGCGCACCTCCGCCGAACAGGCGAGCCCATCGCCGACGCGTCTCGCGCTGATAACTACCCCCGTCTTCCCGGCATCATACACGGCAACGCTCGAAAAAACGCTTCGAAAAGAGTGTATTTCGAGCAGTGGACCAAGAAACAAGAGAGCGAGGAGGATATCGGAGGAGGGGGCGCTCAGAGTAGCAAGAAAGCGTCACATGGGGCAGCGATCGCTTTCTTTGCCTCTTTCCTTTATTAGCAACTGTTCTTTCTGTTACTTCATTAATGTCTAGATTTTTTTCCCCCTTTCTTTCCTTGAAGCGGAGGGGACGTCCCTTTGCGGCGTGTCTCGTCTGATACCGCGCGCAGGAATCCTTGCCCCGACCTCTGTTCTTTTCCACCGCGATTATTATGTCAGGTCTTCGAATAGAATGCCAGGTATATGGTACGAAAGAAATAGAGGCAGCGGATATCCACGATTCTTTGACGTAGAAATTTTGCTCTTAATTCCCCGCGGGGATGCTCACGATTCTCCTTATCTCCACTTGTTTGCCGTCGCATTGAATCTATTGCCTTAGGCACCGCAATCGCCAGACATATTTTTCAGTGCTGTTGTGGTAACGCTTCCCGACAGATACCACGAATTTCGCGTTCTCGATCTGTAATTCTTCAGGTCTAATATGAAAAATACTACCACATGAACCTATACAAGGAGATCTAGTAGTGTCGCTGTCCGGTATGTCGAACAGTCCAGGCCTTGGGGGGACAGATTGCTTGAGATACCCATTTGTGTCGAAACAACTTCTATATCTCCTTTCAATACTGCCGGAGCTTAGCAAAACACGCATTTGCAAATGCTCCATATTGTCGCCCGGACCACGTACGTTCTGAGGTTTGCTAAAAATTTCGAGTTCTTGTGCGATGTTTTGAAGTATAGTGTGATTAATAGTAATAATTGCAGAAACTCATCATGGGCGAATGGATATAGACGTCTCGTGCGTGCCTAGCCAGAGACAGTGTAGGCACTTTTTTTGGTAAACTTAGCACTTTAACAGCGCTAAGCCCAATACTGAAAAGTCACAAATACGGTATGGTGTAGGGCATCCCGAAATCCTTAGGCGTGAAGAACCATACACATATTTGTCTTCAGCTTAGAAGGTGCACGCCGGTGCTCACCAAAGAGCTCTTACGCTATAGCATTTTACGTAAAAGAAATGTTCGGGCAATCTTGATGCTCGGCATGTCATTACAGAAGATTGCCGGCCTTTCACAAATAACGATGTTGTTGAATTCGGGCCCTGCTCTCTTTCGCCTCGACCGCGCCGTCCTGAACAGAGGTGGAATGAGGTAGAATGCACGGAAAACAAGCATGGAAACTAGCAAGCAATCACATAAGAAGCAAGCAAGCAAACAGACAGACAGGCAAACAAACAAACAAACAAACAAACAAACGATATGGGGAAGAGTCAACAGACCACATATATGATAGGCTTCCTTCTGTCTCTCTCTCTCTGCTAAAGTTTATTTGTACTCTTGTTTGTTTACTCGATTGCTTTATCGCTTACATGCGCTCAGTCGCCTAATCGACGCTGTTTGACCAACTTGCCCATGCTTGACGGCGGGTTCTCTTCAACCAATCAAGGCACAGGTAACCTATATGCGACTAGGGCGGAAGGCGCGGAGCGTCACAGCCTAGGCGGCGATGGAATGCCGCGGCTTCTTTTTTTTTCTTACTTTTAATATTGCTGAGATGTCCGGAATGTCCTGGTATACATACTAAGCGTCCAGTGAATAACGCAAGCGCCACTTCCTCGAAGCGCGCGCGTGCACACGCAAAAATCTCTCGTCTTTTTCACGAGCGGGCGTATCCGGCGTCGCGAGGCAAACGAAACAGTTGACCCGGTTCCTCCTTCGACTCATTGTGCGCCTTCCGTAACGCGTCCCTCCACGCACGCCGCAT
>NC_051177.1:147653759-147658759 GCF_013339695.2 Rhipicephalus sanguineus | reverse complement strand
GTGTACATTGCGAAGGGACTTTATTTTCACCGACGTTTTTAGTTCCTTTGTCGGTGGGCACTGTTCCGTTTCCCGTTTCTGTGTCATTGTTCGGAAACCCAGTATATGCCTAACAGGTGAGAAGCGCCAGTGCACTGTAAAGCCTGAATATAGGCCGCTGGCGACACGTCATCCTTGGTAGTTTCTGGCGGTTGTATTTAGTGTCGTTATACAATTGGCGCATCAGCTAATATTAGCTTGTCATAAATTACAATGCGTTGTAAGTGATGCGCCGAATAAAGCGTAAAGATTATGCAATGCTACCGAAATTTCAGAAAGCGAGATTTCTTTCGAACATACTGCTCTGAATTTGGAAACTGCTGCGTTTTTGTGCCTATGGGTAACGCTTTCTTTCAGGGGCGTAGCCAGGGGGGGGGGGGGGTTCAACCCCCCCCCCCCCCCCGAAATTTTTTAGTTTTGCCTGCGTATATATACACGCGCACATACAAACGCACGCACGAACATATATAAAGTATGTTGAAACCCCCCCCCCCCCCCCCCGAAAAAATTTCTGGCTACGCCCTGCTTTCTTTCCTTCTCTCCACCTGGGAATGGCTCTGCGGAGAAGGGAAGCTGCCCCACACGAGTAACTCCTGTAAGGTCAAGGTCCCGTTGCAGAATCAACCGCCGCGTAGCATCTGAAAAAAAAATTAAAAAGACGGCTTTTCATGACTAGTCGTCGACTATTTAATCCACGTGCAATCACATAGTCAAATAGAGATGCTTGACAATTAGTAAAAGCCTAGCGCATAAATTACCTAGCAAAAGAGGACGTATTAAGCCTAACAGGCGTTGTTTGTTTTTAATAAGGGCGAGTGAGTGAGTGAGTGAGGGTGAGTGAGTGGGAGTGATGAGTGAGTGAGTGAGTGAGTGAGTGAGGAGTGAGTGGAGTGAGTGAGTGAGGGAGTGAGTGAGTGAGTGAGTGAGTGAGTGAGTGAGTGAGTGAGTGAGTGAGGAGGAGTGAGTGAGTGAGTGAGTGAGTGAGTGAGTGAGTGAAACAACTTTTTCGGTCCACAATAGACGCGAGTAAAGCCAACGTCTCCTGGCGTGAAAATATTTTTTCACTGAACACGATCTTGTCTTTTATGATATTGTTTTCCTAAATCCCAACCATATAGCTCCTTTTGTCAGCGCTTACTTTATAGCCGATACCGCCAACTGCAACAGCTTAACTGCTCGAAGCATAAACTAAGAGAAAACTATTAGCGAATGAGATGTCGTGGCATGCTCAAACACTTTACGAAAACACTTCCTCGTTCGGGAGGAACATCAAAAACGTAATAGGCTGAGCGACGAACCGCAACTTTATTTTAACGCAATAAACGCCTCACCCGCGAAAAACGAACAAATAAAAAAAAATCAATAAGCAGCATCGATAAGGAGGAACGATTAGATATAAACGAGGAAATTTGTGCAACGAGGAAGAAAACACGGGCGAGAGCAAATTGCTGCCACCGGGCGGCTTTCGTTTTACGCGTTCTACATTTCGGAACGATAACGCGGCACGAAAAGAAGGGGCCTCGGCGTTGTTACCGTAAACGCCGCGCATTTCTCGGTCGCCGCGGCGGCCTTATTCTGTGGAACGCGAGGCAGTATAAGTACAATAAAATACGGGTAGAACGATCGACAAAAGAGAGTCAAACAAGGGCAGCGCGGCCATGCGAGCACGTCGAACCCTCGTCAGCCGTCACGCCGCGCAGCACAAAGACGGGAGAAGATCACCTCGATCGCCACGATGCTGGGTTCGATGGGCAATGGCCCGTTTGTTGTTCGTCTCACCAGATCTTTCCGTTTCCTCGATCGTTCGTGTCTGTACTCAAGCTTGTACGCGGGCACTGAATTTGACCGTATGGTTTGACTTCCCGAACCTGTCTACTGCATGGTTTACGAATAAGAACGCTCTATAGTGGACAGCTACTGACTAATTTTGACCGTCTGGGCTTCTTCAACGAACAGCTAAACCTAACGCAACAACACTACGTATTTACATATTAACCTCATCAATAGGCGGTCGCCGCAGTCAGCAACTGAACCCCCGAGATCGGGCAAAGCAGCGGAATGTCATTGTCCCTTGTTCCTGATGCCATTCGGAGTATGTATGTATGTATGTATGTATGCATGTATGTATGTATGTATGTATGTATGTATGTATTATGTATGTATGTATGTATGTATGTATGTATGTATGTATGTATGTAATGTATGTATGTATGTATGTATGTAGTGTATGTATGTATGTATGTATGTATGTATGTATGTATGTATGTATGTATGTATGTATGTATGTATGTATGTATGTGTGTGTGTGTGTGCATGTATGTGTGTGTATGTATGTATGTATGTATGTATGTATGTATGTATGTATGTATGTATGTGTGTGTATGTGTGTGCGTGTGCGTGTGTGTGGTGTGTGTGTGTGCGTGTGTGTGTGCGTGTATGTGTGTGAATGCACGTAAACAGGCACGTGAGCGTTTGCTTTTTCCCCACAATGAACGGTATTGCGAGTAAGCATTCAGAAAAACCCTCGTCGTCACGGTAAGCAAACGTGTTTGATCAAGAGATCGGTTTTGTTTAACACACACGAGGGACCTTTGTTTTTTACTGCTATGCATCTTTTTAACAGCGAAGATGCTTAGCAAATCGTTTCTTGTCACCTCCCACACGAGTATCCTTCCTATAGACGGAAACAAAATAAGACCGACGCTCCAATGCCCGACGAGTTTCTTCTCCTGTAACAGAATATGCATATGCATATGTACAAGGTGTGGGCGCCCGACGAACGAAGTGCTGCACTTGTAGCCGCGAGGCAAGGGCGTGTGTCACGTGATGGAGTGGCGTTCTCTGCGCGGCCTCAAACCACGCTGACGTTAAAGGCCTTCGCCCACAGCTTTAGGGGTGAGCTCGGAGGTGCCCCGTATAATACGAACTGCCCTGAAGTGTACCAACTGCCATGGATCACACGAAGCCTCATCAAGGGACTGTCCATTAGTGAAAAAAGAATGGAGTGTCATGAAACAGATGGTGCGGGACGGCTCGACGCACAAAGAGGCTGCTGACGTGGTGAGAAATAGACAACGACGCTCGCGTCGGCGACGAAGGTCTAAAACTACTGCTACCAAATCTGGACGGACAACGCGATCTCCTACTCCGACAGATCGTCAAACTTAAGCGACAGCTACCACCACTGCCGCCACCACCACCGCCCAATGCATCACAATTGGGAGAGCCGGAAAGACGCAGAAGCTTTGAAAGCGGCGGCGGATGTCGCGTGGCCCTCGCTGCCACCACTGCGCACTCATAAAGAGCCGATGCAGAATGCCCCGCAGTGTGCTTCATCGTCCACAGATGACTGCCACGACAAGAACCTACAAGTCCTCGCTGTGTTGAGGTCTCTCATGACCACGATGCGCACTCTCCTCAACGGAATGACAACTCCGTCAGCCCAATGCGCTCTGCAAGTTCTCGATTCCTTGGAGCCAGTCCTTGCAAGCCTTTTTTAACATCTCGCAGAGGAACCGATGTTAAATATTTCTCCATTGTGACTGTCTGTGTGTATGCGGTGAACACTGATGTGTATGCGCGTATTACTTGTTCCCTCTTTCCTCCTCGGCTATCTCTATTCTTTTTTCCTCCCCTTCCCCTCCCCCCGTGTAGGGTAGCAAACCGGGTATAACCTGGTTAACCTCCTGCCTTCCTTCACTTTTCTCTCTCTCTCTCTCTCTCGCACTGCCTTGGTGTAGCCAAAGAATGGTGCCCTATAGGAGGACCGTTTCATGGTGTTCTCATTCAGTTTTATTTTGACAGGCCTACAAAGTTCACTGTACGTAGGAAATTGTGCGAGCGTAATTTTGGATATTAGCTGCGTTGCATACAGCTATGCGAACTGCAAGTGGATTTTTCGCGAGGTAAATAAAAACTTGGGCTGTAAGAGGTTAACTGCCCAGGGGAAAAAAAGGGCTGACGTTTCCGATAGGAGTTGCAAAAATTTTATGACATTTTAATTTTCATTCTTGTTTGTCAAGATAGAAGATGTTCCTGAACAAATGCGGCACCGGCTCCAGTTTCACTTTTAGGGAGGCGGTAAAGTTACTCACGGTCTTGCGCATTCTGCAAGAAGTTCCGAAGAAAAAGTACGCCATACTGCTATGCATCTTTTTAACAGCGAAGATGCTTAGCAGACCGTTCCTTGTCCGGCGAACCAAACAACTATATCGTCGTCATAAACGGGTATGTGCCACAGAAATCGGGTAAATCCCACTGCTCACCGCTGGTCCACTAAAACTGAAGAAGGCAACCGTTAGCCCAACAAATGGCTGCGAAGCCACGGCGGCCCCGAAGCGATGGAAGGCCTACGCCAACGACGAGATCTATGAGGGGCGTGAACGCTCGGTTTCAGCGCGAGGTTCTGTATCTGCAGTTTGGACATCCGCGTCGTGCGAAACGGATCAGCTCTAAATATCACTATAGACAGCAGCGTCGTTTGTATACTATACCTGGCGACAACTTTCTGTGGCAGCACAGCCAAGGCTACGCAACCGAACCACGCACTTTTTTACTACGCTTCTGTATGTAGTCCGCGAACGCTAGCTTTTGTTGAATATGTAGCATAAAAGAAAATATAAAAAGAAAAGAAATAGGTATTACTTTCAAGATTGCTTGCATTGAAAGCAAGAAATGGATATCCCGTAAAGAATTTGCGATTTTTCTCTTTCGAGTTTTCAGTTTTTCCGGTGTCCATTTCACGTTTTCCGTCCCCAGTAACACCGATGGCGTCGCTCGGCTGCAACAGGTGCACATCGAAACTTGCAAGTGAGCATAAGCGTGGTTCGTTAGATGATCTGTGTTCATCGACCAGAAAGAAACACAAGACAGCGTTGCGTTGTTGAATATTGTTATTTTATTGATTGCCATACACAGCACCATGAGAAAGAATGTGCAAGTTTGACACCACCATCGCAACC